>NW_028319077.1:342500-642500 GCF_062004578.1 Staurois parvus
CATTAGGGTTAGAGTTAGTGTTAGGGTTATGGTTAGTGTTAGGGTTAGAGTTAGTGTTAGGGTTAGAGTTAGTGTTAGGGTTATGGTTAGTGTTAGGGTTAGAGTTAGTGTTATGGTTAGCATTAGGGTTAGAGTTAGTATTAGAGTTATGGTTAGCATTAGGGTTAGAGTTAGTATTAGAGTTATGGTTAGTGTTAGGGTTAGAGTTAGTATTAGGGTTATGGTTAGTGTTAAGGTTAGAGTTAGTATTAGGGTTATGGTTAGTGTTAAGGTTAGAGTTAGTATTAGGGTTATGGTTAGTGTTAAGGTTAGGGTTAGTATTAGGGTTAAGGTTAGTGTTAGGGTTAGAGATAGCATTAGGGTTATGATTAGTGTTAGGGTTAGAGATAATCTAAAAGCAGAGTAAGTGAGCGCTTGAATAGACATACAAATAAATAGCAGCTGTACACCAAAAAGGTACCATATAAAACCTTCAAAGACATAAATATAAAAGGGGGGTGCAGCGCTATACAATCTAACCAACAATGATGAAGCTCAGAATCACAATCAGAAAAATAAACAGTGACTGTGTGCTAATAACCAAAGCCACTGAATGGTGGCTATAAAGTGAAGGAAGTGCAAATAAATGAAAGAGTCCAATGAAGGGGTGCTATTAAGATCCAGGATGATCCTCAGACGTCCAATATTTGGAACCGTAAAGGTGATAAATAACGTAAAGATTGCGCACTCACCAGATCCGCAATCTTTATGCGCATTTGTGTATAATATCACTGGACCTCCGGTGTCATCCAACTGGTCTAGTCAGATGTGGTCAGCATGACTTTCACTGCCTGGTACTTGGATAGATGCGGCTGCTCTGTAGATCTGGCTGGTTCTCACCAGAACTCTTTACTGAAATTTTTAACCACTCTTCTTTCACCAACTGCTCCATGTCAATCTAAGGATCATCCTGGATCTTAAGAGCACCCCTTCATTGGACTCTTTCATTTATTTGCACTTCCTTGACTTTATAGCCACCATTCAGTGGCTTTGGTTATTAGCACACAGTCACTGTTTATTTTTCTGATTGTGATTCTGAGCTTCATCATTGTTGGTTAGATTGTATAGCGCTGCACCCCCCTTTTATATTTAGGGTTAGAGATAGCATTAGGGTTAGAGTTAGTGTTAGGGTTAGGGTTATGGTTATGGTTAGGGTTAGGGTTAGGGTTAGGGTTATGGTTATGGTTAGGGTTATGGTTAGGGTTAGGGTTAGGGTTATGGTAGTGTTAGGGTTAGGGTTAGCATTAGGGTTATGGTTAGTGTTAGGTTTAGACTTAGCATTAGGGTTAGAGTCAGCATTAGGGTTATGGTTAGCGTTAGGGTTATGGTTAGTGTTAGGGTTATGGTTAGTGTTAGGGTTATGGTTAGATTTAGGGTTATGGTTCGTGTTAAGGTTAGAGTTAGTATTAGGGTTATGGTTAGTGTTAGGGTTATGGTTAGTGTTAAGGTTAGAGTTAGTATTAGGGTTATGGTTAGTATTAGGGTTATGGTTAGTATTAGGGTTATGGTTAGTATTAGGGTTAGAGTTAGTGTTAGGGTTAGAGTTAGTATTAGGGTTATGGTTAGTATTAGGGTTAGAGTTAGTATTAGGGTTATGGTTAGTATTAGGGTTATGGTTAGTATTAGGGTTAGAGTTAGTGTTAGGGTTATGGTTAGTGTTAAGGTTAGAGTTAGTATTAGGGTTATGGTTAGTGTTAAGGTTAGAGTTAGTATTAGGGTTATGATTAGTGTTAGGGTTAGAGTTAGTATTAGGGTTATGGTTAGTGTTAAGGTTAGAGTTAGTATTAGGGTTATGATTAGTGTTAGGGTTAGAGTTAGTATTAGGGTTATGGTTAGTGTTAAGGTTAGAGTTAGTATTAGGGTTATGGTTAGCATTAGGGTTAGAGTTAGTGTTAGGGTTATGGTTAGTGTTAGGGTTAGAGTTAGTGTTAGGGTTAGAGTTAGTGTTAGGGTTATGGTTAGTGTTAGGGTTAGAGTTAGTGTTATGGTTAGCATTAGGGTTAGAGTTAGTATTAGAGTTATGGTTAGCATTAGGGTTAGAGTTAGTATTAGAGTTATGGTTAGTGTTAGGGTTAGAGTTAGTATTAGGGTTATGGTTAGTGTTAAGGTTAGAGTTAGTATTAGAGTTATGGTTAGTGTTAGAGTTAGTATTAGGGTTATGGTTAGTGTTAAGGTTAGAGTTAGTATTAGGGTTATGGTTAGTGTTAAGGTTAGAGTTAGTATTAGGGTTATGGTTAGTGTTAAGGTTAGGGTTAGTATTAGGGTTAAGGTTAGTGTTAGGGTTAGAGATAGCATTAGGGTTATGATTAGTGTTAGGGTTAGAGATAATCTAAAAGCAGAGTAAGTGAGCGCTTGAATAGACATACAAATAAATAGCAGCTGTACACCAAAAAGGTACCATATAAAACCTTCAAAGACATAAATATAAAAGGGGGGTGCAGCGCTATACAATCTAACCAACAATGATGAAGCTCAGAATCACAATCAGAAAAATAAACAGTGACTGTGTGCTAATAACCAAAGCCACTGAATGGTGGCTATAAAGTGAAGGAAGTGCAAATAAATGAAAGAGTCCAATGAAGGGGTGCTATTAAGATCCAGGATGATCCTCAGACGTCCAATATTTGGAACCGTAAAGGTGATAAATAACGTAAAGATTGCGCACTCACCAGATCCGCAATCTTTATGCGCATTTGTGTATAATATCACTGGACCTCCGGTGTCATCCAACTGGTCTGGTCAGATGTGGTCAGCATGACTTTCACTGCCTGGTACTTGGATAGATGCGGCTGCTCTGTAGATCTGGCTGGTTCTCACCAGAACTCTTTACTGAAATTTTTAACCACTCTTCTTTCACCAACTGCTCCATGTCAATCTAAGGATCATCCTGGATCTTAAGAGCACCCCTTCATTGGACTCTTTCATTTATTTGCACTTCCTTGACTTTATAGCCACCATTCAGTGGCTTTGGTTATTAGCACACAGTCACTGTTTATTTTTCTGATTGTGATTCTGAGCTTCATCATTGTTGGTTAGATTGTATAGCGCTGCACCCCCCTTTTATATTTAGGGTTAGAGATAGCATTAGGGTTAGAGTTAGTGTTAGGGTTAGGGTTATGGTTATGGTTAGGGTTAGGGTTAGGGTTAGGGTTATGGTTATGGTTAGGGTTATGGTTAGGGTTAGGGTTAGGGTTATGGTAGTGTTAGGGTTAGGGTTAGCATTAGGGTTATGGTTAGTGTTAGGTTTAGACTTAGCATTAGGGTTAGAGTCAGCATTAGGGTTATGGTTAGCGTTAGGGTTATGGTTAGTGTTAGGGTTATGGTTAGTGTTAGGGTTATGGTTAGATTTAGGGTTATGGTTCGTGTTAAGGTTAGAGTTAGTATTAGGGTTATGGTTAGTGTTAGGGTTATGGTTAGTGTTAAGGTTAGAGTTAGTATTAGGGTTATGGTTAGTATTAGGGTTATGGTTAGTATTAGGGTTATGGTTAGTATTAGGGTTAGAGTTAGTGTTAGGGTTAGAGTTAGTATTAGGGTTATGGTTAGTATTAGGGTTAGAGTTAGTATTAGGGTTATGGTTAGTATTAGGGTTATGGTTAGTATTAGGGTTAGAGTTAGTGTTAGGGTTAGAGTTAGTATTAGGGTTATGGTTAGTGTTAAGGTTAGAGTTAGTATTAGGGTTATGATTAGTGTTAGGGTTAGAGTTAGTATTAGGGTTATGGTTAGTGTTAAGGTTAGAGTTAGTATTAGGGTTATGATTAGTGTTAGGGTTAGAGTTAGTATTAGGGTTATGGTTAGTGTTAAGGTTAGAGTTAGTATTAGGGTTATGGTTAGCATTAGGGTTAGAGTTAGTGTTAGGGTTATGGTTAGTGTTAGGGTTAGAGTTAGTGTTAGGGTTAGAGTTAGTGTTAGGGTTATGGTTAGTGTTAGGGTTAGAGTTAGTGTTATGGTTAGCATTAGGGTTAGAGTTAGTATTAGAGTTATGGTTAGCATTAGGGTTAGAGTTAGTATTAGAGTTATGGTTAGTGTTAGGGTTAGAGTTAGTATTAGGGTTATGGTTAGTGTTAAGGTTAGAGTTAGTATTAGGGTTATGGTTAGTGTTAAGGTTAGAGTTAGTATTAGGGTTATGGTTAGTGTTAAGGTTAGGGTTAGTATTAGGGTTAAGGTTAGTGTTAGGGTTAGAGATAGCATTAGGGTTATGATTAGTGTTAGGGTTAGAGATAATCTAAAAGCAGAGTAAGTGAGCGCTTGAATAGACATACAAATAAATAGCAGCTGTACACCAAAAAGGTACCATATAAAACCTTCAAAGACATAAATATAAAAGGGGGGTGCAGCGCTATACAATCTAACCAACAATGATGAAGCTCAGAATCACAATCAGAAAAATAAACAGTGACTGTGTGCTAATAACCAAAGCCACTGAATGGTGGCTATAAAGTGAAGGAAGTGCAAATAAATGAAAGAGTCCAATGAAGGGGTGCTATTAAGATCCAGGATGATCCTCAGACGTCCAATATTTGGAACCGTAAAGGTGATAAATAACGTAAAGATTGCGCACTCACCAGATCCGCAATCTTTATGCGCATTTGTGTATAATATCACTGGACCTCCGGTGTCATCCAACTGGTCTAGTCAGATGTGGTCAGCATGACTTTCACTGCCTGGTACTTGGATAGATGCGGCTGCTCTGTAGATCTGGCTGGTTCTCACCAGAACTCTTTACTGAAATTTTTAACCACTCTTCTTTCACCAACTGCTCCATGTCAATCTAAGGATCATCCTGGATCTTAAGAGCACCCCTTCATTGGACTCTTTCATTTATTTGCACTTCCTTGACTTTATAGCCACCATTCAGTGGCTTTGGTTATTAGCACACAGTCACTGTTTATTTTTCTGATTGTGATTCTGAGCTTCATCATTGTTGGTTAGATTGTATAGCGCTGCACCCCCCTTTTATATTTAGGGTTAGAGATAGCATTAGGGTTAGAGTTAGTGTTAGGGTTAGGGTTAGGGTTATGGTTAGGGTTAGGGTTAGGGTTATGGTTAGGGTTAGGGTTATGGTAGTGTTAGGGTTAGGGTTAGCATTAGGGTTATGGTTAGGGTAGGGTTATGGTTAGTGTTAGGGTTATGGTTAGCATTAGGGTTATGGTTAGTGTTAGGTTTAGACTTAGCATTAGGGTTAGAGTCAGCATTAGGGTTATGGTTAGTGTTAGGTTTAGACTTAGCATTAGGGTTAGAGTCAGCATTAGGGTTATGGTTAGCGTTAGGGTTATGGTTAGCATTAGGGTTATGGTTAGTGTTAGGTTTATATTTAGCATTAGGGTTGTGGTTAGTGTTAGGGTTATGGTTAGCGTTAGGGTTATGGTTAGTGTTAGGTTTAGATTTAGCGTTAGGGTTATGGTTAGCGTTAGGGTTATGGTTAGTGTTAGGGTTATGGTTAGTGTTAGGGTTATGGTTAGCGTTAGGGTTATGGTTAGCGTTAGGGTTATGGTTAGTGTTAGGGTTATGGTTAGCGTTAGGGTTATGGTTAGCGTTAGGGTTATGGTTAGTGTTAGGGTTATGGTTAGTGTTAGGGTTATGGTTGTGGTTAGTGTTAGGTTTAGACTTAGCATTAGGGTTAGAGTCAGCTGTAAGGTTTAGGGTTAGAATTAGGGTTAGCACTAAGATTTGCACCACTAGGGTGGGAAGTGAAGGGAAATCCCAAGACTGGGTCACAGACAGCAAAAATATATTAGCATGGGGTTTAAACCTTCTCTACGTAATCCAAAAAAAAAAGAAAACTTTTTCCCTACACTTTAAGCAGTGCCTGTGATGCAATCAGAGACCGTGCATCAGGGTCAGTGTTAGCATCATGTTTAGTGTTAGCATTAGAGTTCATGTTAGGGCTGTCATGAGGGTTAGTGTTAAGGTTACAGTTAGCATTAGGGTTAAATGTACAAATCGGGTTAAAGATACTTCACATCTCTGGGACAGGAAGTGAAGGGAAACACTTTAATCGCATGATCAGATTCTGTGATGCAATACGAGACAGTGCATTAGGGTTTGTGTTAGGGTTAGAGATAGAACGACTGTTAGCAGGGTTAAAGTTAGAATTAGGAGTTAGTATTAGGGTATCACTACAATTAAAGTTAGTGTTAAGGTTAGATTTACACACACTCTTATCAGGGTTAAAGTTAGGGTTAGGGTAGAGTTATCATTAGGGTTATAATTAGAGTTAAGTTTAGTATTCAAGGTAAAATTAGAATTTGGGTTAGGGTTCAAGTTAGTATTGGGGTCTTAGATAGAACTAGAGTTAGCATCAGGGTCAGGGGCGGACTGACCATTTGGAAATTCAGGCACTGCCCGAGGGCCTGGGGTCAGTAGGGGGCCCCATGGGATGCTCCTGGTACCTTTTTCATAGGCTTTTTTGAGTTTGGGCAAGGACACAGGGGCCCCATGATCCCCTATTGAGGGCCCAGGTCAGTAGGGGGCCCCGTGAGATGCCCCTGGTACCTTTTCGATAGGCTTTTTTGAGTTTGGGCAAGGACACAGGGGCCCCATGATCCCCTATTGCCCGGGGGCTCCATGAGTTGTCAGTCCGCCCCTGATCAGGGTTAAAGATAAAATTTCTGTTATCACGGTTAAAGTTAGAATTAAAGCTAGAGGTAGACTTACGGTTAGAGTTATCATGAGGGTTACATTTTGAAATTAGGTTAACAGGGTTAAAGTTAGAATTAGGGTTAGTACAGGCGTACCTCGGTTTACAATTTAATGCGTTCCGAGGGACTTTCTCTATTGCGAAAAAAATTTGTAAACTGAAATGCGGTTTCCCATAGGAATGCATTGAAAACCAATTAATCCATTTCGGAGCTCAGGAAAAAGTAAAAAAAAAAGTATTTTCTCTGTTCAAAACTCTTAATAAAGTGCACTTTAAAGGAATAAATACTGTACGGGCACATGATAAAAAATTAATTTGTAAATGCATTGAAAACCAATTAATCCATTCTGGAGGTAAGAAAAAAGCAAAAAAAAGTCTATCTGCTCAAAACCCTTTATAAAAAGTGCACTTTAAAGGAATAAATACTGTACAGGGACATGATTAAAAAAACATTTGTAAATGCATTGAAGGCCAATTAATCCGTTCCAGAGGTCAGAAAAAAGTAATAAAAAAGTATTTTATCTGTTCAAAACTCTTTATAAAAAGTGCACTTTAAAGGAATAAATACTGCACAGGGACATGATTACAAAAAAATTGTAAATGCATTGAAAACCAATTCATCTGTTCCAGAGGTCAGAAAAAAGTAAAAAAAAAGTCTTTTGTTTGTTCAAAACTCTTTATAAAGTGCACTTTTAACGCATAAATACTCTACAGGGACATAATAAAAAATAAATTTGTAAATGCACTGAAACCAATTAATCCGTTCCGGAGGTCAGAAAAAAGTAAAAAAAAGTCTATCTGTTCAAAACTCTTTATAAAGTGCACTTTAAAGGAATAAGTACTGTACAGGGACATGATTAAAAAAAAATGTGTAAATGCATTGAAAACCAATTAATCCATTCTGGAGGTCAGAAAAAAGCAAAAAAAAAGTCTATCTGTTCAAATCTCTTTATAAAAAGTGCACTTTAAAGGAATAAATACTGTACAGGGACATAAATAAAAAAAGATTCGTAAATGCATTGAAAACCAATTAATCTGTACGTATTGTGAAAAAAATTGTAAACCGAGCCGTTATTTTCAATGGATTTTCATTCGTAAACCGAAAATTACGTTATCCGAGGCGTTTGTAAACCGAGGTACGCCTGTATTAAAATTGAAGTGTTAGGGTTAGATTTAGCATTAGAGGTATAATTAGAATTAGGATTGGTATCCGGGTGAGAGTTAGCATTCGGATTATAATTAGATTTACGGTCAGCATCACAATTTGAATTAGGGTTAGCGTTCATATTAGGGATATAGTTAGAATGAGGGTCAGCCGGGTTCCAGTTATAATTAGAGTAACATTAGGGTTGTTATCATATAGGTTATAGTAAGAATTAGGGTCAGTTTTTGGTTGGAGTCAGCAATAGGGTACAAGTTAGAATTAGAGTAACCTTGATATTGATAACATGGGTATCATGTTGCTTTGTTAGAAAAAAAAATCATGTTGTTTTTTTTTCAAACATATTTTGCCTAAACACTTCTCCTGCCAGACATTTGATTATTTTTCTTAATGAAAACAAAATCAATAGTTTTGCCATGAAATCAATTGCAATAAAATCACCCGGCCAGGGGCGGACTGACAACTCATGGGGCCCCTGGGCAATAGGGGATCATGGGGCCCCTGTGTCCTCGCCCACACCCAAAAAAGCCATTGAAAAAGCCAATGAAAAGTACCAGGGGCATCTCATGGGGCCCCCTACTGACCTCGGGCCCTCGGGCAGTGCCGAGTGCTCGAATGGTCAGTCTGCCCCTGCACCCGGCTCATCCCTACCCATTACATGTGCAGCATCCCTGACCTAGGTAGAGATAAAATGCTCACTGCCGTAATCCTAGGGACATACGGATCCCTAGGATGCCTGCAATTCATTCCCAAGCTCCTCACAAGAGCAGAAGGTCAAAAACATAGACAGACTACATGGTTGCAAGCAATATATGGAATACAATATTTACATGTTTGATAGTACGCTCCAAAGACATGCTGGTAGGTGAATTGGCTCCTGTCTAAATTGGCCCTAGTATGTGTATGTATGAATGTGAGTTAGGGACCTTAGATTGTACACCCCTTGAGGGTTAGGGACCTTAGATTGTACACCCCTTGAGGGTTAGGGACCTTAGATTGTACACCCCTTGAGGGTTAGGGACCTTAGATTGTACACCCCTTGAGGGTTAGGGACCTTAGATTGTACGCCCCTTGAGGGTTAGGGACCTTAGATTGTATGCCCCTCAGGGGCGGGGACTGATGGGAATGTACAATATATATGTAAAGTGCTGCGTAAATTGACGGCGCTATATAAGTACCCGTAAAAATGTAATAAATAGTTCCAGAAAATGATAATAATGTCTCTCTTTGGCACATCCCTATTATTTATTGAATTTAAATTATTTTCCCGCACCCTGATGGGCCCCTCCTTCCAACCATTTGCATTTCATAGGCACAGAGACTCAGTGAGGATGTCACTGGGTCCAACACAAGGTATGTAATGAAAACAGATTTTATTAAAAAATTTTATAAGTATGTTGAGAAAGTGGGGGGATGGAACCAGGGATGGAAACAGGGGCAGACTGACAACTCATGGGGCCCCCGGGCAATAGGGGATCATGGGGCCCCTGTGTCCTTGCCCAAACTCAAAAAAGCCTATGAAAAAGGTACCAGGGGCATCTCAGGGGGCCCCCTGCTGACCCCGGGCCCTCGGGCAGTGCCCGAGTTTCCAAATGGTCAGTCCGCCCCTGGATGGAAACATATAAGCAGGTTAAACCTGAGCTTTTAAATTGGGATGGTAGGCCTCCCTTTGACTATATGATATGATGTGCAACTTTCTTTGTTAATCTGTCGATTTGTTTTTTTGTGTTGAGTTGTTTCTTTTTTGTTTCCTTGTTTTTTCTTTTTCTTTCTATGATGGGAAATATGACAACTGATGTTTTCTTTCTCTCTCAATATGTAAATTGCAAGTGCTGTATGGTATGCTTACTGCCTGCTTCCTCTCCATCAGAATTTGTATTTTATTTTCTTTTGTCCATTTGTGCAAAAAGTTAAAAATAGGAATAAAGATTACTTTAAATAAAAAAAACCTGAGCTTCAGGCGTCACACACACAGGCATACCTGAGCATACACCTATGTGAGTGCAGTGTTTGCCTGCATGGGGATGCACAGGTATTCCATGCATCCCCGTGCAGGCAGTCCCATTCATGTCAATTGGGACACATCGGCTGAAAAGACATATAGCGTCCCAATTTGACATCCTTGGTGATGCGTGAGGGTGCGGATCCCTGAACTCACACTGTTTGATGTTGCTGCTGAACTTTTGGAAAAGAGTCACGGACTTCTTTTCCTCATTTCTTGCACTTAGGGCAGCCCATGTGCAGCGTGCGAAGTTGCATGCGATATGGCATCTTTAGGGTGTGAGGTCTTGTGAGGAGCGGAGAGTACGGTTTGGGTAATATTTAGAGACAATATTGGTGATGTAATTGGGGCGGAGTTATACATGGCTTTATATGTTATTGTTAATGTTTTGAATTTTATCCGTTGGGAAATGGGAAGCCAGTGGAGGGATTGGCAGAGAGGGGTTAGGAATTCCTAACAGAGGACACTGAGTGGAGGTCAGTGGAGGGATTGGCAGAGAGGGTTGGAGGACACTGAGTGGAGGTCAGTGGAGGGATTGGCAGAGAGGGGTGGAGGACACTGAGTGGAGGTCAGTGGAGGTATTGGCAGAGAGGGGTGGAGGACACTGAGTGGAGGTCAGTGGAGGGATTGGCAGAGAGGGGTGGAGGACACTGAGTGGAGACCAGTGGAGGGATTGGCAGAGAGGGGTGGAGGACACTGAGTGGAGGTCAGTGGAGGGATTGGCAGAGAGGGGTGGAGGACACTGAGTGGAGGTCAGTGGAGGGATTGGCAGAGAGGGTTGGAGGACACTGAGTGGAGGCCAGTGGAGGGATTGGCAGAGAGGGGTGGAGGACACTGAGTGGAGGTCAGTGGAGGGATTGGCAGAGAGGGGTGGAGGACACTGAGTGGAGGCCAGTGGAGGGATTGGCAGAGAGGGATGGCAGATACAGAACGGTTAGTAAGGTGGATGAGTCTGGCAGCAGCATTCATGATAGACTGAAGAGGGGATAGCCTGCGATGAGGTCGGCCAATGAGGAGAGAGGTACAATAGTCAAGGTGAGATATAACAAAGGAGTGAATGAGTTGCTTAGTATTTCCGAGGTTAGGAACGGCCGAATCTTGAAGGTGTTGCGGAGGTGAAGTCTACAAGATTTGGACAGTGATTGGATTTGGGACTGAAAGGACAGATGGTCTAAATGCTACATGGATGTCAGTTTGGAAGCAGCAGCTGCGTCTGTCCAACCTCTGCATCCCAGTCGATATGATTGGGACTTCCAGCACGGGAAGCACCGGACACCTCTGCATCCTATACATCCTATATGAGCACACATGGCCCTTGCACGGGTGTACACTTAAGTACTTAAGTTGCATTGTAGGTGAGGGGGTGCATTGGACACCCTGGCTGCCATTGTGCTATATGCTGGGTGTCCAGTGCACTCCCGTGCCTTTATGGAGGGGTGGGCTCACTCAGGTCCACCTGCCCTCGGGCTATCCATTAAATGCATGTGCCTCTACTATGGGGGCTCTCAAAATTTGTAGAATTAGGACCACATAAAATCGGGGTGCCGTGACGTGGCTCTGTGGCTTACGTATGTATTTGCAAATGTGTGCTAACTAAACCCCTGTTTTCAAACGCACATTGTTAGACAGGTTAATTTGGGTGTTGGCTAGCTGGCTGGCAAGTTGAACTGGGTATTTTCTTTCATTTTTTGGATATGCGATGCCTGCCCATGTTCCTTGCTGTAAAAGCCAGTTATAGACTGGGGCAGTGACCACTTTTTGTACACTTAAGTACGCCTGTGTGAGCAAGGCCTTAATAGAAACTACTTTCAAAAATAGCTTTTGAAATGACATTAACATGTTAAAGTTTATATGAGATTTTGGTGACTGCGTTTAGTTTATTTTTTACTTCTTCTTGACGTCAATGAAATTTGGGTGAGGAGGGTGCGAGGGTGCCGGTGAAGAAATCACAATTTGTGAAGCAGATGAAAAAAAAAAATATTTGTTTGTATCCCAGCCAGAACGCTCTATGTGATTGATTATTACATTGGACTTGTTGGACTGTTTTATTGTGATATTTGATTGCTACAAAATTATACTACTGTGGAGCACTAGAGTTTCTTTGTGTAGATTACAAGGACATTTTTTCTTACCCACTGCTTGACATAGCAGCTCGCAGGATTAGTTCATTGTTACAAATTATCTGTTTTATTGAGCTCCGTAACGTTTTACGTATACCTATATCATCATCCTTTCAAAGATGCTTTATATGTGGATGTTGGAAGTCAGGTACCCCTGGGATGTATTGTAAAGGAGTCAGTCAAAGAATCAGGCAGATACATTTGAATATAGGGGAAGAATCAGGACCTGTAAAGACAAAAAAGAGAGAAACTGAGAATGTTGTCAGATGTTTTGAGGTTCAAGGCAGACAACGCAGGATCAAAGAACAGCTACAGCCAATAACTAACAGGGGTGAGCGGGGTGATTTCACAGTTTATATCTACAAAACCATGTCATCATACTCACATGGCAGTCTGTGGCTTTGTTTATAAACAAAGCCATGCCACTAACATTTGCTACTTTTATACCTTTCTTAAAATAAGAGATACATATTACAGTGGCACAAGACTTGTGTTCAAGACTGAGTATTCACCCTCTGTTGACTGGGCTCATTCTCTCAGGTACTGGCTAAGCAGCAGTGTATCTAGCAGGGGCGGACTGACAATTCATGGGGCCCCCGGGCAATAGGGGATCATGGGGCCCCTGTGTCCTTGCCCAAACTCAAAAAAGCCTATGAAAAAGGTACCAGGGGCATCTCATGGGGCTCCCTACTGACCCCGGGCCCTCGGGCAGTGTCCGAGTTTCCAAATGGTTAGTCCGCCCCTGGTATCTAGCACCAGCTCCCCTAGTGCTTCCCCATGTCCCTGGCTTTCCAAGAATATTCTGAGTGACCCCTAGTATTTCCCAGTGTCTCTGGTTTCTGAGAAGATTCCGAGTGATCACCAGTACTTCCTAGTGTCCCTGGCTTTGCAAGAAGATTCCAAGTGACCCCCATTGCTTCCTGATGTCCTTGGCTTTCTGAGAAGATTCTAAGTTGCCCCCAGTGCGTCCCAGTGTCCCTTGCTGTCTGAAAAAATTCTGAGTGACTTCCAGTTCTTCCTATGTTCTTCACTTTCCAAGAGATAGACTCCTTGCAGCCCTTAGATTCCCAGTAATCCTATAGTTGGACCCCCCCTTGTTCCTAATGACATTGCAAGCATCTCCCAGTGCTTCTCAGTGTCCCTGACTTTTTAAGAAGATTCCTAGTGACTCGGTTTCCTATTGTCCCTGACTTTCAGTGAAGATTCTGTGTGATCCCCATTGTATCATAGTGTCAATAGCTTTCTGAGAAGATTCTGAGTAACCCCCTGTGTTTCTTAGTATCCCTGGCTTTCTGAGAAGTTTCCAAGTGATCCCCAGTGCTTCCTAATGTCTCTGGCTTTCCAAGAAGATTCCCGGGTGACATCCAGTGCTTCCTAGTGTGTGTCGTAGTGTCCTTAGATTTCTGAGAAAATTCAGAGTGACCCCCCAGTGTTTTCTAGTGTCCGTGGATTTCTGAGAAGATTCCAAATGACCCTCAGTGCTTCCTAGTGTCCCTGGCTTTGCAAGAAGATTCCAAGTGACTCCAGCAATTCCTAATATCTCTGGCTTTCTAAGAAGATTCCAAGTTATCAACTCTGCTTCCTAATGTCCCTGGCTTTTCGAGAAGATCCTGAGTGATTTCCAGTTCTTCCTATGTTCCATTGGATTCTTAGTAATCCTGTATTTGGACCCCCTTGGTCCTAATGACTTTGCTAGCATCTCCCAGTGCCTCTTAGTAGCCCTGGCTTTCTGAGAAGTTTCCAAATGATACCCAGTGTTTCCTAGCGTCCCTGGCTTTGCAAGAAGACTCCAAGTGATCCCCAGTGCTTCCTAATCTCGCTGGGTTTCCGAAACGATTCTGGAAGACATTCAGTGCTTCCTAATGTCCCTGACTTTGCAAGAAAATCCCTTGTGAACCTCAGTATTTTCTAATATCCCTGGCTTTCCATAAAGATTCTGCATGATCCCCAGTGTATCACAGTGTCCCTAGCTTTCCAATAAAATTTTAAGTGACCCCCAATGTTTCTTAGTGTCCCTATTTTTCCTAGAGATTCCAAATGACCCACAGTGTTTCTTAGTTGGACCCCTCTTGTTCCTAATGAATTTGCAAGAAGCATCTCCCAGTGCTTCTTAGTATTCCTGGCTTTCTGAGAAGTTTTCAGATGACACCCAGTGTTTCCTAGTGTCCCTGACTTTGAAAGAAGATTCCAAGTGACCCCAAGTGCTTCCTAATGTCCCTGGCTTTCCAAGAAGATTCTGGATGACATTCAGTGCTTCCTAATGTCCCTGGCTTTGCAAGAAGATTCCTAGTGAACCCCAGTATTTGCTAATGTCCCTGGATTTCCATAAAGATTCCGCTTAATCCCCAGTGTATCATAGTGTCCCTGGCGTTCCATGAAGATTTAAAGTGACCCAATGTTTCTTAGTGTCCCTATCTTTCAGGAAGATTACAAGTGTCCCCCAGTGTTTTTTAGTTCAACCCCTCTTGTTCCTAATGACTTTACATACAGCTCTCAGTGCTTCTCAGTTTCCCTGACTTTCCAAGAAAATTCTTAGTGACCCCTGGTGTTTGCTAGTGTCCCTTGCTTTCCATGAAGATTCTGAGTGATTCCCCAGTGTTTCTTAGTGACCCCAGCTTTCCGAGAAGATTGTGAATGATCCCCAGTGCTTCCTAGTGTCCCTGGCTTTTGAAGAATATTCCAAATTACCCTGGCTTTCTGAGAAGATTTCACATTACCACTAATGCCTCCTAGTGTCTCTGGCTTTTCAAGAAGATTCTGGGTCACCCCCAGTGCTTCCTAGTGTCCCTGACTTTATGGGAAGATTCTGAATGACTTCCCATTGATTCCTATGTTCCTGATTTTCCAAGAGAGTGACTAATGTGACCCTGAGATTTCTAGTAATCCTGTAGTTGGACCCCTCTTGTTCCTAATGGCCTTGTAAGAATCACCCAGTGCCTTCCAGTGTGATCTCCATACCCCCATTGTCTCCCAGTCTGTCCTCAATACCTGTCTTTGTGTTCCTCTTGCAACCTGTAGGTCTCAAGAATGAGCTCAGCACAGGGGGTGCTGGGGCTAACCTGCCTTGTGGACTGCAGTACCAGTGCTGGCCAGCGGGTGCTCTCAGCAGCCAGAATCTCACTCCTGCAATCAAGCCATCACCTGAGGCTGATTGCAGGAGGTGTATTTAAGCAATGGCCAGGCCCGCAGTCAGTGCCTTGGTGTTTGTTCCCATGAGCCCCTGTACCTGCATTCTGTCTGCTTCCTGCCTGATATTCCTGCCTGATTGTGACTCTGCTAAGAACTCTGCCTGCACCAACCCCAGCTATTCCTGACCACTCTCCTGCCTGCTCCTTTGTACCTTGTCTGCCCGATAGTTACCGACCCGGCCTGCCTGACTGCGTTTGTGTTCCTGCACATATTGTTATTTATTGAAGGTTTGGTTTTTGCACTGTGTGTACTGTATAGCCTTAATAAATTATATTGTTTTACACCATACTTGAAGCCTGCGTTTCCCTGTGTCAGTCCACACAACTCTGGTCATACCTGGATCCCTAACAGTAGGTTTGAGCATTCCAGTGCACTTGTGCCTTTTGTTTCCCTGCTTACCACTTACCTGCTTTTAGGCCTTAGTTCCCAATAGCAGGCTGATCTGGTAAGTCAGAGGGCCGCAACCTGGGAATTGTCTTGCAGCCAACCCATCTCCACCTTCAGGTGCTCTGGAGAAGACAAGTAGGTTCTTATATGCTGTGCCTCAGCCTTTCCAAGGGCCCTCACATTTGCTGTATGTGCGGGGATGCTGAGTTCCCCCCATGAACCCAACCTCATCTCTAATCCTTGGTAATGAAGATCAGACACAGACAGCACCCAACAACTTGAAAGACCCTATAACTGGTTACTGTAGTTCTTTACAGTCCTTATCCATTGAACCAGTAAGTGCTGACCAATTGGGGCCACTGTGGTATAAGGGCACACCCATTTTGAAATTTAGAGAGAGTGATCATATGTGAGGCGGATGGGAAAAGTTACATGTTCTTCGATGAAGTCATGAAATGGCTACTTTATAGCAATTTAATTTAATTTTTGTTTTTTTTACAGAGCTAGACTTACCCTTTAAGTCTGTTTTCTCCTTTGTTGTAGTGTTAGAGCGTAGAATCCCTTTACTAACATGATTGTATATGGAATTACTGGGTTGTATCGTGCCTGTTTTATGTGACTGTTTATAATAATGAGGCTTGACATTGCCGTATTATGCCTTTGTTTAATATTTAAACAGATACATGGCCCTGTCAGCGTAACTTTTGAGGAAGGTATAAAAAGATCATTAGGATAGTCTCTTTCTCTTTTAACAGAAGAAAAAAAAAGTCATGATGACAAACCGTTATTTGATTTAATATCTTTTAATTTGGCGCTTGCGAGCTGACTTTATTTGAATAAAACCACGGCTCTCTGAGTTTTAGGCTGATTATCAGAATTATGCCTCCATAACAAGAACGAAAGAAAAACAGACTGGTTTGCGTGGCCGTATATTTTCTGTGATATATAATATCTTCCTGAAGAGGATCTGAAAAACGTCGGCTTTAATGTCCTTGAGGTAGATGAGATGTGCGGGCGGGGTGGCATGAACGTAGTTTGGGAGAGGAGAGATGCCGTCCTATCTATGGAGGCAGTATACAATGGCCACGTCTGCACTGTGAGGATATGGACTTTTTGTAGATGGCCGACCAAGATACTGACTGCAGGGAGGAGAATGCAACTGCTGAGAGCGGAGAATTGGAAGATGAAATCTCAGCAGAGAGAGCTTCAAAAGTAAGAAGAAAAAATGTTAGATCTGCAGGGGAAAAAAAATAGGACAGAGAAGCTGCAAGAAGGATACAAATCCACACCATGTGTAGGCTTGGAGTGTGCACAAGGTGAAGGCTTAAGGATGAACCCGTGTAATACGGGGACTTGAGTCTATGCAATGTGGAGGCTGAGGACTGGATACACACCAAGTGAAAGCTCAGAGTGAATTTGCATCAATATAAAAACTTAAAGTGACAGTAAAAAAAGTTCAGATTAAACTCTTTTCCTCTAAAAGGAGATAGAAAATACTTACCCATTGCAATGCCCATACTGCTGAACACCAGTCTAATGAAGAAAAAGCATCATTGTCCCAGCACGGTATACTCATCTATCCATGTTGCCTAGCTGTTGATGTCAGAATTTACCCAGGTGGATTACATTACTGCTTCCCCCCCCATGACCCCAGTCCTTGTTGGTCGAGCTTGGGGATTGGCTCTTTACATTAGTTTCATAACATATAGGGCTTGAAGTGTCACTAAACATAAAACTCTGAGAAAAAAGTTCTTCCTCTCAAGATGGTAAATACTAACCTGTTGTACTGCCCATGCTGCTGAATACTGACCTAATGGAGAAAAAAAACCCTCTCCCCAGCAGGATATACCCATCTTTCTATGTTGCCAACCTGGTGATGTTAAGACTTACCCAGGTGAATTACATCATTGTCCCCCATGTAACTGCCATCAGTGTTGTAGCTTAACCCTTTGAGGACCATAAGATTACGTCCCTTGGTCCTCAAAGGGCTAAGGATTGACTCTTTAGTTTAAGGGGCCCATTTACACAATATGTCATGGGCTACCCATGGAAATGGAATAGAGCACTTCGGGTAGTTAGCATACAAACATTGGGAACTTGAAGCACAGGAGGTGTTAGGAACTTGAGTAGTAGGAGAGAAGATAATGGAACATTTTAGGATGTAGCACACACAATTTGGGAATTTGGAACACACGGGGTATTAGGAACTTGAGTAGTAGGAGGGAAGGCAATAGAGCATTTTGGGGTTTAGCGCACAAAAGTTGGGAATTCGGAATGCATGGGGTAATGGAACTTGAGTAGTAGGAGGGAAGGGAATGGAGAATTTTGGGGTTTTAGCACGTATAAGTTGGGAATTTGGAATACACAAGGGAATAAGGTCTTACGAGGAAATTAGAGAGGAGAGCATGGAGGACTTTGGGAAGGTTGCATAGAGTTGGGAATCTGGAACACATGGGGTAAAAGGATCTTGGGCTCCTAGATTGTAAGCTCGAAAGAACAGGGCCCTCGAACCCCTCGTGTATTGTATTGTTACTGTATTGTCTCATGTATTGTCCCCCCACTTTAATGTACAGCGCTGAGCAAACCCTTTGGCGCTATATAAACACTGTATAATGTAATGTAACTAGAAGAAAAAAAGGGGAGAAGATACAGAAGAAGCCTTTTTTTCAAAGCACTGGCACCCCTCTGTTCACAGTACACCCTGATGGTGATGGATACTGTATAGCATGGCCACTGGTGTAAATGACCCCTAAATGGCGTGTCCTATATAAATAGCAATCTACCTTCAATCTGCTAAATGTTTACCTTAGGATGATAATGTTAGTGTCTATCTAGTATAATTTTCTTTACGGTTTCTTGAATAGTCTTCAATAAGATACAATAACTCTTTATAATCAAAGTCAAACTGTAAATACATTTATTAGTTTATGAGCAATTTTCAGGAGTTTTTATTTGAGCTTTTTTAACCTTTTTGCAAGTGTATTCAGGTGTTTTTAAAAGTGTATTACAGGAATTGTACATGTGTATTCAAGCTTTAGGCTTTTTGTCTAAGCCAATGGAAATCACTAGGGGGGTGAGATCAGTTAATAACGGCTAAAAAAAACGCCAAAAAAAATGCTCAAATCAAGCATTTTCAGGTGTTCCTATTGATGTCTATGGTGCAAAAAACTCTCAATTCTACCTGAAAAGTAGCTACTTTTTGAATCGATGGGCGTTCAGTTACAAGTGACTGGATGCTCAGATGTGAACAAGGTTTATTAAATACAATGGGAATATTTTGCTTGTGGAGCATTTTTGAGCTTTGAGCTACAAAACTCTTAAGTGTGACAGTGTTAGTGGTTTGAAACGCTAGGCAAATCCCTTTTGTGGGAGGCTCTCTAAAAATGTTGCCATGGAGCAGAGTATGCCCATAAATTCAGTTTCCCTGGATAATAGTTAAGACCTTAGGGAGAGGGCTTTGGTTCATTGTGGAGTAGGCCTCATGGGGTGAAGACCATCTACACCACCATGTAAGCCACAAGCTGGTGAACGCTTTCTCCTTTGGTGCCCAGACCACTTGGGAGGCCTGGAGTGCTGAGTTTGGGGACACAATTCTAGTAGTCCTGGAGTCCTGAGTTTGGGGAACAATTCTTGTAACATTAGAATCCTGAGTTTTGGGAAACAATTCTAGTTTCCCTGGAGTCCTAAGTTTGGGGAAATTACTCTTGTAGCCCCTGAATCTTGAGTTTGGGGAAATGATTCTTATAGCCCGAGTCCTGAGTTTGGTGAAACAGTTTCAGATAGCCTTGAAGTCCAGAAGTTGGATGAAACAGTTTCAGACAGCCCTGGAGTCCTGAGTTTAGGGAAATGATTCTGGTAGCCCTGGCGTTCTAAGTTTGGAGAAACGATTCTGGTAGCCCTGGAGTCCTGAGTTTGGGGAAACGATTTAGGTAGCGCTGAACTTCTGAGTTTGGAGAAATGATTTTGGTAGCTCTGGAGTTCTGACTTTGGTGAAACAATTCTGGCAGCCCTTGAGTCCTGAGTTTGGGGGGAATGATTCTGGTAGCCCTGGAGTCCAAAGTTTGGGGAAATGATCAGGTAGCCCAGGTGTTAGGAGTTTAGAGAAATGATTCTGGTGACCCTGGAGTTCTGAATTTTGGGTAAATGATTCTGGTAGCCCTGGAGTCCTGGGTTTAGGGAAACAATTCTGGTAGCCCTAAGTTCAGGAAAGAGATTTCAGATAGGCCTTGAGTCATGAGTTTGGTGAGAAAATGTCAGATAGCCCTGGAATCCTGAGTATGGAGAACTGATTTTGGATAGCCCTAGTGTCAGGGATCCTGTCGCCGTGCAGTGGTGCGATGGCGACTTGTCCCCTAGAGCCGCGGTGGTGCGAGTGCACAGGCGCGGGAGCGTGCGGCCACGCATGCGTAGTAGCGTGGAAAACTCGCGAATGCGCAGTAAGCGCACACGTCACGTCAGGCGAGCTATCTAAACCTGCTTAGTAGTAAAATCACTGCCATCTGGTCTACAACGTTCCTGCATATATTCCTGATCCTGATATCTGTATTCTGCATTACCTGACTAAGAAAGAACTCCGCCTGCACTGACCCCGGCTATCCCTGACCATTCTCTTGCCTGCTTCTTTTGTACTTATCTGCCCGCTTGATACTGACCCGGCTTGTCTGATTCTGCTATATTATCCTGCCTGCACCTGTACCTGACCTGCATCTTGTTGGCTACCATACTCACCTTCCGCTGCACCCACGGCTCTGCATCTGGATCACCGCCATACCTGTCAGCCACCGCATCCACGCACCGGTGCCCGGTCCAAAACCCGCATCCTGACTGCCGCCACACCTGCTTGCTGCTGCACCTACGTTCCTGCACCCGCACCTGGCTTGTGCCCGGATCTCCTGGGTCCCCAGCTACCTGCCGACAGCTTCAAGATCTACCCGGCACTCCGGCCACTTCTGGCTCTGCGCCCCTGTTCCCACTTCCAGGGGCTCCCAGCGGGAGTTGTAAGAGGACGCCCTCTCTCCACATCAGGCTCCCCAACCAGCTACGTGACACCTAGAGTCCCACGTTTGAGGAAACAATTGCAGGCAGCCCTGGAGTCCCGAGTTTGAGGAAACAATTGCAGGCAGCCCTGGAGTCCCGAGTTTGGGGAAACAATTGCAGGCAGCCCTGGAGTCCCGAGTTTGGGGAAACAATTGCAGGCAGCCCTGGAGTCCCGAGTTTGGGGAAACAATTGCAGGCAGCCCTGGAGCCCTGAATTTGGGGAAATTATTTTTGATATCCCTGAATTGAGTTATGCAGGCTCACCAAGTCTGTTCTGCAGATGTTTATTCACGTAACGCCCACGCTAAAAGCTGGTTTGGCTCCTAACATGAGAGATACTGTACAAGGAGCTGAAGTGACAGATGAAGCATGCTGTCTGCAAGCTCTACCTGTAGTAAAACCCGGGGTTTGTTTCCTGCTCTGCTACGGGCTGATGGAAATATTAAAACTGGCTCAGAGTTCAGGCACAGGTCAGACAGATTTATCAAATCAGAGCAGAAACTCCCCAGATAAATAATTTTAGTATTATGGGAGTTATCAGATGTATTTGTCTTTACAGGAAGACATCCATAAAGCATAGGGGGTCATGGAGGTGAACCAGTAACAGCTGCGCCTAAAAAAGTGGATCCATTATGGCTAAAAATATTACTTTGTTATTAAATTGCACCTTTCAGTGGCTTTACAAGTCAGGAATAGATTTCCGACATGTTACAATCAGGGGCGGACTAACAACTCATGGGGCCCCTGGGAAATAGGGGATCATGGGGCCTCTGTGTCCTTGCCCAAACTCAAAAAAGCCTATGAAAAAGGTACCAGGGGCATCTCATGGGGCCCCCTACTGACCCTGGGCCCTCAGGCAGTGCCCGAGAGCCCAAATGGTCAGTCCGCCCCTGCTCCTGTCTAAATTGGCCCTAGTATTTGAATGTGAGTTAGGGACCTTAGATTGTACGCCCCTTGAGGGTTAGGGACTGATGTGAATGTACAATATATATGTAAAGCACTGCTTAAATTGACGGCGCTATATAAGTACCTATAAAAAATAAATATATTAAGGCTTGAGTGTAAAACCTTTAAACCACGACTGATCGAACTGTTTCTAAATTTCGCTCACCTCTGCCCTGCACTCCAGGGCAGGGGCGGACTGACCATTGGAAACTCAGGCCCGAGTTTCCAAATGGTCAGTCCGCCACTGGGTGCTACTAATGAGGTCCATGGAACCAAAAACACACAACAGGACTCGAGAATAGAGCTGTGAACAGCCTGTATTGAAAAGAATGGGATTCCTATTGCTGAGCGTTATTATGCATAGGTTTAAGTGCCAAAAAACCCAGCAAAGACGCTCAGGTGTAAATGGGGGCTTAAATGTTCAGCAGTAGGAATCCAATTCTTTTCAATGCTGGCTGTTCACAGCCATACACTCAATTGTTTGAACTCCACTCTTACTCTTCAATTTCAGCTACTGGGCTCTCTATCCAGGTTCCATTCCTGTGTCTAGACCAGGGGTCTCCAAACTTTCCAAAGGGCCAGTTTACTGTTCTTCAGACTTTAGGGGTGCCAGAGTGGCCAGTGGGAATACATAAATGCCTCAGTGTCAGTGGGAGTCAACAATGCCTCGGGCTTGAAAAAGGTATAGTGCCCCATGATTGATTTTAATGGGAGGAATAGTGTCCCATCATTGGTACTAGTGGGAGGAATAGTGCCCCATGGATGGTATTAGTGGGATGAATAGTACCCCATCATTGGTGTCAAACTCAAAAAAGCCTATGAAAAAGGTACCAGGGGCATCTCATGGGGCCCCTACTGACCCTGGGCCCTTGAGCAGTGCCTGAGTTTCCAAATGGTCAGTCTGCCCCTGGTTACAATATACACAGATCAGCCATAACTTTATGACCACCCACCAAATATTGAGTAAGTGCCATTTTTTGTCACCAAAACAGCCCAGACCCATCTTGGCATGGACACCACTAGACCTCTAAAGATATGCTGTGGTATCTGGCACCAAGCCGCCAGTAACAGATCCTTTAAGTCTTGTAAGTTGGTGGCCTGGACTTGTTTTTCCAGCACACCCCACAGATGCTCAATGGAATGAGACCTGGAGAAATTGGAGTCAACACCTCAAACATATTGTTGTGTTCCACAAACCATTCTTGAACCATTTTTGTAGTGTGGCAAATATACTGCTGAATGAAGCCACTGCCATTACCATTTACATGAAGGGGTGTACTTGGTCACCAACAATGTTTAGGTAGGTGGAACATGTCAAGTAACATCGACATGAATGGCAGGAACTAAGGTTTCCCATCAGAACATTGCTCAAAGCTTCACACTGCCTCTGTCGGCTTGTCTTCTTCCCCTACTGCATCCTTGTGCCATCTCTTCCTAAGCGAGGCACACACACACCTGACCATCCACGTGGACTATAAAAGAACATACAATTCATCAGATCAGGCCACGTTCTTCCATTGCTCCGTGGTCCAGTTCTGATGCTCACATTCCCATTGTAGACACTTTTGGCTACGGAAACGGGTCAGCACGGGCACCTAGATTGGTCTGTGGCTACGCATAGCCATACACAACAAACTGCGATGCCCATTTTTTTCTGCTTCCAACACAGAAACTTCATGGGCAAAATGTTCACCTGTTGCCTAATATATCCCCCCGACTTTCAGGTGCCATTGTCACAAGATAATCAATGCTATTCACTTCAGTCACTTACTTTGCTTAGGAGTAGATGATGTCATCAGTCTGCTGCAGGCAGGAGGAAGCATGTCCTCAGTCTCTGACCCACAGATAAGATTGACACTTTGTAACTTTGTAGCCAAATCATAAGATGAGAAGCTGCGGCAGGGGCTGATCTGTGTCCAACATTTCCAAACAGAGCTATGAACTGCACAAACACCAGGGTTTGCATGACCATGTAGATGGTGACCCTGAAAGATGGCTAAACGAATGTGGCTCTGTCCTTTTGGACAGAAAACACAGATGGAAGCATTGTGAGGGGTTGTGTTGTGATATATGTGGGAGGTAATGCATACCTGGAAATGTTACGCTGACACATTATTTAGCATACCACACTTACTGTAACTTGAAAATATATCTGATGACAGGTCCACTTTAATGACCAGACTTCAGGCTCTGCATTGAGCATGTCCAGCTTGGCTATGCAATCTCTGCAATCTTCACTTTCCCCTTTATGTCTCATGTAACATATTTTGCTAGACATCTATTCTGAGGACACTGACTCACAGGCTCTGTAGAATCTCACTAATATCTCAAGGTGTTGTCTCCGAGAACTGATGTACTGATGTCTGTTCAAAAATGACCCGGCTGAATCACGGCTGGAAATAGTAACAGACAGGGACAAAATATGAGACAGAAGATTGTGGTCAGTATCAAAGACGACGCTATGAAAACACACAGCAGGCATCCGAATGACCCCGCGCTATGGAGCAGCCGGCAATCTGCTGCAATTAAATACAAAGTTGCCCACGTATGTTTCAATCCCAGTTTTTTATCTGATTGCAGCATTGCTAGGATATAATTGTAACAGAAATGAACAGCCTTTCTGAAACCAAAAGTAGATCGGGCAATTTCACAGGTAATTAAACATCTGTGACTGTCAGGGGCATAATTATTGGGAGGGATAGGGGGACCCGAATCCCTTGTATTGTCCAGCCTGCTAGGAAAACCAATCTGGTTAAAATCCAACTGCAGGCAACTAAAAAACTATCCCTTGTACTGGGGTTGCTCCCACACTGCTCGTTTTGGTCTAGGGCAGTGGTTCTCAACCTTCCTAATGCCGCGACCCTTTAATACAGTTTCTCATGTTGTGGTGACCCCCAACCATAAAATTATTTTCGTTGCTACTTCATAACTGTAATTTTGCAGTGAGAGGAGTAGTGCCACATCATTGGTGTCAGTGGGAGGAATAGTGTCCCATCATTGGTATCAGTGGGAGGAATAGTGCCCCATCGTTGGTGTCAGTGGGAGGAACAGTGCCACATCGTTGGTGTCAGTAGGAGGAACAGTGCCACATCGTTGGTGTCAGTAGGAGGAACAGTGCCACATCGTTGGTGTCAGTAGGAGGAACAGTGCCACATCGTTGGTGTCAGTGGGAGGAACAGTGCCACATCGTTGGTGTCAGTGGGAGGAACAGTGCCCCATCGTTGGTGTCAGTGGGAGGAACAGTGCCCCATCGTTGGTGTCAGTGGGAGGAACAGTGCCCCATCGTTGGTGTCAGTGGGAGGAACAGTGCCCCATCGTTGGTGTCAGTGGGAGGAACAGTGCCCCATCGTTGGTGTCAGTGGGAGGAACAGTGCCCCATCGTTGGTGTCAGTGTGGGGGGAATAGTGCCCCATCATTGGTGTCAGTGGGGGGGGGGGGGAATAGTGACCTGTCAGCTGTCTTCCTTCTCCGGCCGCTCCCTTGCTCGATTTTCTTTGATCTTAGTGCTGCTGCTCGGCTCCTCCTCCTCGCCGGTGATTGGCCGCCTGTGTGCCTCTCCTGAGCTACAGTTCCGGTGGCCAATCACTGGCGAGGAGGCGGAGCTGTTGAGTGATCCCGGGGATGTGGCCAGATGACAGGGGCGGCATGTCATCCCGCCCACACATCGCGGTCCAGAGAAATGTGGACATATCTGCATGTGGGCGGACCCGCCTGGAGACTGATAGAGGAGCGGTGTCTCGGTTCCTAAGACCATCAGAAATAAGTGTTTTCCGATGGTCTTAGGAGACCCCTGTGAAAGGGTTGTTTGACCCCCAAAGGGGTCGTGACCCACAGGTTGAGAACCGCTGGTCTAGGGGGAACAATAAAAAGATTTACTTAACGAATCCTCTGGTCCTCCCTTCTGCTCTGATTTGTCCCTGCAGCGTCTTCTCCCCCACACTCCAGGGGTCTAGGGTCTTGGTGTCATCAAGACCAAAGAAGGGTCCATTAAGACCAAAGAAGGGTCCATAGTTCTGTATTTGACTTGATACTAACAAAGGACAGTCCACCGCCGGAGCATGGGGGAGGAGCATTATTTGCTGGGGGAGTGAAGGGTCAGGTAAGTGAAAGTGTTTATCCTCTCCCCTAGACAAAACAAGCAATTAAACCTTGCAATGTGGGTACAGCCCTACTGCAGGGGATTTTAATATATCTTGCTTCTTTGCGTACCTGCAGCTGTTCTTGTCTCCACTACCACTCGTTACAAACCTTTGGCTTGTTCCTCAACTACTCTTCTACTTGATCTAAACCTGGAACCATTCATTGGTTGCAACCTGCAACCATTCGTTATTACCAATCTTTGGCTTGTTCCTCAATTACACGTCTACTTGTTCCCAACCTGCAACCATTCATTGTTTGCCAGATTATTGTGCTCTCTCCAGCCGATATCCTGCTCCTTTGTGGATCTGCAGCTGTTCATATCTCTACTACCACTCTTTACTAACCTTTGGCTTGTTCTTCAACTACATTTCTACTTGATCCCAACCTGGAACCATTCATTGGTTGCAACCTGCAGTCATTCTTTATTACCAACCTTTGGCTTGTTCCTCAACTACATGTCTACTTGGTCCCAACCTGCAACCACTTATAGTTTGCTAGATTATTGTGCTCTCTTCAGCCGATTTCTTGCTCCTTTGCATACCTGCAGCTGTTCTTATCTCCACTACCACTTGTTACCAACCTTTGGCCTGTTTCTCAACTATACTTCTACTTGATCTGCAACCATTCATTATCGACCTTTGACTTGCTTCAAATCTGCAACCACTCATTACTGACTCGTTGCTTGTTTACTGACCATGCTTCTTCTTTATCCCTACCTGCCGTATCTGCTACTGGACCCCGGCTTGCTCACCTACTGGTGGGGTGATCCTGAAGACCGCAACCTACGATGCAGCAAAACCTAAATAAATATGCAAATCAAGCGACGCCTGGTCACAAAAAATGATAACAACCACAACTTCAATAAGTCCATATCCTCTCATTTCTTCTCATAAAGGAATCCATGAATGCAAAAAACATCGAGTCTTTAGCACCACAACTCAGATGAGCTCATGACATCCGTCAGGGTGACCATCATGTATACCTATCCTGCTGGTCTGTGAAAGCCTTGCTACTTCTATAGCTACTGGTGTCAGATCCTGGGATTGAACCTGGGCCTTCTGCAGTGAGAGGCAATGTTTCTTCTCACTGAGCCACCTGGAATGCTGGACAGCTCCCTTGACAATTTGGATGATCCTGCCTTGGCCCTGTTTGCCTTGAACCCTGAACTCCTTGCTCCTCCCATGAACTTCCTATAAAAGCCATGTCCATGCACTTCCTCCTTGCCAGATTATTCTGTCACGATATGCGGTCAGCTTCAGAGACCAGTTGCTACAGCAGTTGTAAGGCTTACCTGAAACCAGCAGGATAGGTACAACAGCGGGTCCCCCTGGGAATGACGCAGGCTCACCTGATGTGCGGGGTCTAAGTATTAACCGGTTTTCACCAGAGCTCCTAATGGTGGAGATGGATTGGGCTGCGTGTTAATACCAGGTCGCAGATCTCAGGATCACCCCACCAGGGAATGAGCAAGCTGGAAACCAATAGCGGATCAAACAGTGTAGGGATCAAATGGAAGCAGAGTCAGTCACAAGCCAAGGGTCGGTCACAAGTGGTAGTAGATTAGGATGAGGCAAAATCGTAGTCAGTAGCAAGCCAAAGGTCGTGTCAGGGCAGGAGCTGAGGAACGGACAGGCAGGCCTAACAATGTAACGCACTGGCTGACGACAACCACCACCCACAGACCGAAGTCCCTCAGGGCGCGGAGTCTAAGTCCCAGGCTGCCCTTCACCAGGGCCCCTGATGGTGGGGATGGACTTGACGCAGCCAGGAACCAGGTCGCGGCCCCCGAGACACCTCAGCTGCGGTAATGGCCGCCGCCAATGGCGTGTAGCTGGTGGAAGAGACAAAAGAGTAGTCAGACAAGCCGGGGTCAACAACAACAGGACAGAACAGTACAGGACAGCAGACGAGAATCACAGGTCACGAGCCGGGTTCAGCAACAGAGGGTCAGATCAAAGGAGAATACAAAGAATAGTCAAGACAAGCTGAATCAGATACCAGGAGAGTCACGAGAGTCAGAACAGAGTAACAGCAACACAAAGACACAAGACACAAGTGCAAAGAGCATGTGCGGACCACAGGCTTATATGTCATCAGCCACACCCCTCTGGAGGATGGACCACAGAAACCTGAAGGCATAAAAGGGCTCCCATCATGCACAGCAGAATCCAAGATGGACACCAGCACATGAAGTAACATAACCACAGGGAAAGGGTAGGACCTTGACAGGTCGGTAGACAGCAGCAGGAATGATGAGCAGGATATTGGCTGGGAAGGCACAATAATCTGGCAAGGAGGAAGTGCATGGACATGGCTTTTATAGGAAGTTCATGGGAGGAGCAAGGAGTTCAGGGTTCAAGGCAAACAGGGCCAAGGCAGAATCATCCAAAGAATTGTCAAGGGAGCTGTCCAGCATTCCAGATGGCTCAGTGAGAAGAAACATTGCCTCTCACTGCAGGTTCAATCCCAGGCTCTGACAACTGGTCTCCAAGCTTGACCTCTGGCTGTGACACCTGCCTTCCCACAATCTCCATCCCCTATTGGCTGAATGAATTGTTAGTTATAAAATATGAGGACTATTGGTGCCTTGCAACACTCTTCAGACATTTCTGCTCTGACAGGGAGAGAACAAGCAAATATCAGCACAGCCATATGACTTTAATGGAAGAGTGGAGGACCTTTGCAAGTGCCCAGCCCTCACTGCCTCTCTTTTAAGATAAATTGCATTGATTTTATGGCTTTAGTGTAATTGTAGTTTTTTTTTCTGATTAAACTAGGAGTTTACTGATTGATTTTACTTGTTGCTTTGAGCTGCTTTTTAAAGTCAATCAACATTGATCGTTTTAGACGTTAGCTATTTACTTTACATGTAATCCACAGCCGAGGGAAAAAAAAAAGGTAGGCATATAGTGGCTGAGACGGGTCATCTTGGCCGATACGCCACGTCTCAAAGCGTTAATGCTAATGCAGTCCAGCTGTAACATATCTCATTGTCAGTAGCATGGCATTGATGTGTGAAAGACAGCGAACACTTGACTGGATCTGCCTAACTTCTTCAAGGCTGCCATAGTGATGCACCGTCACATGCGACTCAGTCATTATTCTGCAGCTGATGTATTCTGGGTTGGCGGCGTGAAAATGAACACGCCGAATTGCATCCAATTTACAGCGACGGGGTAATATCTTGTGCTATTGCGGGCTGATAACCAAAATTTCAGCTTGTGTTCGTAAGCAGAAGCATGCGGCGCCCCCCAGACGTCCCTCCCTGAGACCAATCTGTCCTTGTATATGGCGCTCTGGGGAGAGATACCCGCTCTGTCCCCATCATTTCCATTCAGTATCTCATCTGTTCCGTTCTAGGCCCCTTTGATGGATCTTGACGAGCGGTGCCAGCTCTCATAGAGCTCGTTTATTTGTATCTAGCCAGTGTCCAAAAAAAAAAAAGCAGAATAAATTGACTGGTGTGACGCAGTTACACAAAAAGTGATGTCTCTTTTCCTGGGATAATCGCGGCTGTCATTTAACTGCTGTTAATGATACACTGACAAATTCGGATAATGACTTGTTCACTTCCAGATCATTCATAACAACAGGGAGACCCAAAGGACGATCGGAGCCGGAGAGCAGGAGAGAAAATTAGCACACGGTCTGGAGAAAAAGGCAAAGCGGGGAAGAAAGAACGTCTCTAATTAGAGGGAAGAGAGGGCTCCAGGCCACTTTTAGAGGACTCACATCAAAATCTCCTCCAAACGTACCTAATTGTCAGATAGCATGCACACGTTTCATCTCTTTTTAAGGAGGATGTCCAGGCATTGCCCATCATTTCACTTTTTAATCATGTTCCTTTAGCAAGAAACTTTTATTACTGCCTGCATCATCATCATCACTCTTGCAGAATCTTTGCTGGGGCTGCTGCTGGAAGGTCAGTTCCTGTTGACCCAGGCACTCCCCCAGAACTACATCTTCCAACAGCCCTTTCTGTATGCTTAGTATGGGAACAGGTCAAGGACAAGGGGGGTGACAAAAAGGGCTCCAGGCCACTTTTAAATGACTCACATCAAAATCTCCTCCAAATGTATCTAATTGTAATATAACATGCACACATTTCTTCTCTTTTTTAGGAGGATGTCCAGGCATTGCCCATCATTTTATTTTTTAATCATGTTCCTTTAGCAACAAACCTTTATTACTGCCTGCATCATCATCACCACTCTTGTAAAATCTTTGCTGGGTGTCAGTTCTTGTTGACATAGGCACTCCCCCAGAACTACATCTTCCAACAGCTCTTTCCGTATGCCTAGTATGGGAAGCAGGACAGGGACAAGGGGGACAGAAAGGGTACATGCCCTATGCACAATTTTATTATGTGGGGAGGTGGGGCAGTGAGAGCTTTTTGCACAGAATCTTCCACGACGCCCCCCCCCCTCCCCCGCATCCTCCAGCCATCCCATTGTCAGATCAGTATTCATGCTTATAGCAGGGGAAGATAGTGCCTTCAGTAAGTGCAGAGAGCAGAGCAAACAGCAGGGACAGGTCCCCACAGGGACCATGCTTAGAAAGTCTGGGATCTCCTTTTACTCCACCCTAGGTATGTATGGCTCTAAATGTGTCCGCTCACTCCAGTCACTTCTCCAGCTGCCTGCACTCCTCCTGGGCAAGGGTCTGCTACTTTAGAGGGGTGGGTTGGGGGTCTGTATTTGGTACCACTGGAAGTAAGTCCTAGCAGGGATTCTGAGAGTTGGAGTTCTGGAAGTCTGGCAGCAATTCTGAAAGTTGGAGTGCTGGAAGTCCAGGCAAGGATTCTGGGAGCTAGAGATCTGGAAGTCCTGGCAGGCTGTCATGGCCAGGGTCTCGTTTGGAGACCAGTAGCTATAGCAGTAGAGAGGCTCTCACTGATCAGCAGGATGAATATACAAGCAAATCACACTGGCGGATGACACTCGCCCGAGGTGCATGGTCTAAGCACTAACCAGTATTCACCAGAGCTCCTGATGGTGGAGATGGGTTTTGCTGCATGTTAGGTCAGGCAGACCTCAGGATCACCCCACCAGGAGGTGAGAAAGCCAGGATCCATAAAGGTAAAGCAGGTAAGGATCAAGCAGAAGTGTAGTCAGTAAACAATCCAAAGGTCGGTAACATGTGGTTGCTGGTTTGGATCAAGCAGAAGAGTAGTCAAGGAACAAGACAAAGGTCAATAATCAATGGCAATGGAGATAAGGACAGCTGCAGGTATGTAAAGGAACCAGATTTTAGCTGGAGAGAGTACAATAATCTTAAAAACAGGAGGTGCAGGGACATGGCCTAAATAAGGAAGTTCAATGGAGGAGCAAAGAGTTCAAGGTTCAGCAGAAAAAAGAGACAAAGATTGTCCTAAGAAATCAGACAGGGAGCTGTCCAGCATCTCAGCTGACTCAACAAAAACAGCCACATTAAGATCCGAACCCTGACCCAGAGATTCTCAGAGTTGGAGTTCTTGAAGTTCTAGCAGGGATTCTGGGAATTGGAGTTCTTGAAGTCCTGGCAGGGATTTTGAGAATTGGCGTTCTTGAAGTCCTGGCAGGGATTCTAAGATTTGGAGTTATTGAAATCCTGGTAGTGTTTCTGAGAGTTGGAGTTCTTGAAGTTCTGGTAGGGATTCTAAGAGTTGGGGTTCTTGAAGTTCTGGAAGACTTTCTAAGAATTGGCGTTCTTGAAGTCCTGGCAAGGATTCTAAGATTTGGAGTTCTTGAAATCCTCGTAGTGTTTCTGAGAGTTGGAGTTCTTGAAATCCTGGCAGGGATTCTAAGAGTTGGGGTTCTTGAAGTTCTGGAAGGCTTTCTAAGAGTTGGAGTTCTTCATGTCCTGGCAGGGATTCTAAGAGTTGGGGTTCTTCATGTCCTGGCAGGGATTCTAAGAGTTGGGGTTCTTATAGTCTTGGCAGCGATCCTAAGAGTTAGCTTTCTGAAAGTCCTGGCAATGATTCTGAGAGTTGGGGTTCTTGAAGTCCAGGTAGGTATTCTGGCAATTGGAGTTCTTGAAGTCCTGGCAGGGATTCTAAGATTTGGAGGTTTTGAAATCCTAGTAGTGTTTCTGAGAGTTGGAGTTCTGGACATCCTGGCAGGAATTCTGAGAGTTGGAGTTCTGGAAGTCCAGACAGGGATTCTGAGAGTTGGAGTTCCAGAGGTCCAGGCAGAGATTCTGAGAGTAGTTCTGTAAGTCCTGGTAGAGATTCTGAAAGTTAGGGTTGTGGAAGTCCCAGCAGGGATTCTGAGAGTGCCATAACAGAAACCTTGGTGATGGATGGATTCTGTGCAAACCTACTCCCTATCATAACATCCAACCATACATTTTTAAGTTTGCATACATTGTTTAACTTTCTTCAAGACCTGATGAAGGGGGTGGATTTACAGCCTCTGAAACACTTTGCTTTGTAAACACTCTGTCTGAATAAACTTGTATCTGGATGTACAGTGTGCTGTTTCAGTTCTAGATTCGCTTGTTCCTATCACAAACCAAGGCAATTATGGAAATGTTCAGTCTGTAGAAGCTGTCAATCCAATATTCTGATTCTCTAGGCAGCCTGTATTTGCATTGCATGCAGTATTTGAACTCTAGGTAATGCCCACTTGTGATGCTGAACTTCCATGTTTGAAAGAACTGAAATCCAGTTTATGAAAGGGGCGGGGCCAGGGACTGTCTGGCTGGGGAGAACTGTTCTAGATGATGCTGGATGTCCTCCAGCCAGGAAATGAGGCGGAGCTCTGTCTGACTTGCTGCAGCTTCTAATGCACCTTGTGAGAAGCTCACAGTGTGCAGTGAAATCAGAGTAAGCCATTTCAGTCCAGGAGAGGAGCCGGCACACCTGTGCAAGACTGAAGGGGAGGAGCCGGTACACCTGTGCAAGACTGAAAGGGAGGAGCCGGTACACCTGTGCAAGACCGAAGGGGAGGAGCCGGTACACCTGTGCAAGACTGAAGGAGAGGAGCCGGTACACCTGTACAAGACTGGAGGGGAGGAGCTGGTACACCTGTGCAAGATTGAAGGGGAGGAGCCGGAACACCTGTACAAGACTGAAGGGGAGGAGCCGGTACACCTGTACAAGACTGAAGGGGAGGAGCTGGTACACCTGTGCAAGACTGAAGGGGAGGATCCGGTACAACTGTGCAAGACTGAAGGGGAGGAGCCGGTACACCTGTGCAAGACTGAAGGGGAGGATCCGCCACAACTGTGCAGGACTGAAGGGGAGGATCCGGTACAAATGTGCAAGACTGAAGGGGAGGATCCGGTACAACTGTGCAAGATTGAAAGGGGAGGATCCAGTACAACTGTGCAAGACTGAAGGGGAGGAGCCGGTACACCTGTGCAAGACTGAAGGGGAGGAGCCAGTACACATGTGCAAGACTGAAGGGGAGGGGCGGTACAACTGTGCACGACTGGAGAGAAGGCTGGAGGTCTGGATATAAATGTTAATATAGCATCTTATTTTCAGATATCTAATTCTGATCCTTCCTGGTCATGTGTCAGGGTTTCATTTTGTAATACAAAGAAAAAAATGACAAAAAAATAACCCCCCAAAAAACCCACAAAGAGATTTCTCAGGAAAGGATCTCATCATTTATGGTTTTATAGGAGGGGGTGGACGGGGGGGGAGAGTATGGATTTTCCATGGACACTTCATTGATCTATGTGCTTGTACACCAGTCATTTGACTCCTTCCAGTGTGATCCAACACGGCCATAAAACCCAGAGTGACTTAAAATAAACATTATAGCAACAGTGGAGTTAATGATGGATAAATATTGATTCATCGATCCGACATTCCAGCTCTCATAGATGGCTTCATCATCGTGGAAATTTATTTGCTCTGTGTGGAGGATGGCGCTTGTCGTAAATTGTGAGGAATATCACTAAATGCTTCAGTAACTTAAACATCGCATTATATTTGTACATTTTATACTTTGTATTACATGTTATTGTATTACTCAAGTATTATTATACAAGATGCCGTTGTTTAAAAAAAATATGTTTTTGGCTCATTTTATTACTGCAGATATAATACAGAGCTGATCTCATAACCTCCGGTCAAAACCTGACTGTAAGATGTATAGGAAATACTGAGTGATTGAGGAGAACATATGACACAGATAATGAGAACCAGATCACAATTGAATTTACTTTACTATAAAAGTGGAAACTGGACTCATACAAGGAAACAAAAACAACCCTAAAATAGTTCATTTAAACCAATAATCATATTCACTTTATACAATTACTATGGAAGGGATACACCAGATATTCTCAACATGGGTTCTGTTCAACACTAAGGTTCCTCAAGAGGATTCTAAGGGCTCCTTGACGACTGACATCCCATCTTATGGTGTCTGTATACATCCGATACCATTTGGCAAAACCAGCAGTATAACACCACTCATCTTTGGGGTCTTTAAAGTGTTACTAAACCCACATCAGTATAATCAGTCTGTAGATGCAGTACAGCATGCTTGTTATATTCACTGTGGAACCTAAGGGGTTAATCCTCCGCATTGTGTAAAAAGGCTGCTTGATCCTACCTTCCCCTTCTTCCACGTTCCCTATTTTATCTCCTGATAGAACACAGCCTTGGGGACACTCTGCACATGCTCAGTTTAGTGTGTACTGCTAGAGAGTTTTTTCTTTTTGTTGGGAGAGTGAATGTGATCAGCACAGGGCCAATCAGCGCTGTCCAGACAGAGGGTCAGGGGTTCTGCAGCCTCAGAGGACAATCAGGGAATGAGAACTCCACCTAAAAACTTTAACCAGTGCTCAGCCAGACACTGATAGAAGTCACAAGACTGCTATATATTGCTGATGAGAAAAGGGATTTAGCAGTTTATATTTACTAAAATAATTGCATTTCCATGATCTGTGTACTGTGGGAGACCCGATATAGTGAATGCAGGGTCCGGGGAGAGCGGATATAGTGAATGCAGGGTCCGGGGAGAGCAGATATAGTGAGTGCAGGGTCCGGGGAGAGCGGATATAGTGAGTGCAGGGTCCGGGGAGAGCAGATATAGTGAATGCGGGGTCCGAGGAGAGCGGATATAGTGAATGCAGGGTCCGGGGAGACCAGATATAGTGAAAGCGGGGTCCGGGGAGAGAGGATATAGTGAATGCGGGGTCCGGGAAGACCAGATATAGTGAATGCAGGGTCCGGGGAGAGCGGATATAGTGAATGCGGGGTCCGGGGAGAGCGGATATAGTGAATGCAGGGTCCGGGGAGAGCGGATATAGTGAATGCAGGGTCCGGGGAGAGCGGATATAGTGAATACAGGGTCCTGGGTTAGTAACACTTAATGGTTGCATTTTTCCTACTGACCACCAATGTAAGGGACATTCCTTCTACTGACTACTAATGTATGGATCCCTCTTCACGATGACTGACAATATATGGGGCATTTTCCCCACTGACCACCAATGTAAGGAACATTATTCCCACTGGCCACAAATGTAAGGGACATTCTCTCCACTAATCACCAATGTAAGGGACATTCCTCCCACTGACCTCCAATGTAAAGAGCATTCATCCCACTGATCACGAATGTAAGGGACATTCTTCCCAAAGACCACCAATGTAAGGGACATTCCTCCGATTGACCGCCAATGAATGGGGTGTTCTTTCCAATGACCAAAAATGTAAGGAGCATTCTACTCACTGACCACCAATGTAAGGAACATTCTTCCAACTGACCACCAATGTAAGGCGAATTCTTCCCACTGACCACCCATGTAAGGAACATTCTTCTCACTGACCACCAATGTAAGGAGCATTCTTCCCACTGACCCCCAATGTAAGGGACATTCTTCCCACTGATCACCAATGTAAGGGACATTCTTCCCACTGATCACCAATGTAAGGAGAATTCTTCCCACTGACCACCCATGTAAGGAACATTCTTCTCCCTGACCACCAATGTAAGGAGCATTGTTACAACTGACCTCCAATGTAAGGAACATTCTATCCACTGACTACCAATGTAAGGGGCATTCTTCCCACTGATCACCAATGTAAGGGACATTCTTCCCCCTGACCACCAATGTAAGGAGCATTCTTCCCACTGACCACCAATGTAAGGGACATTCTTCCCACTGACCCCCAATGTAAGGAGCATTCTTCCCACATATCACCAATGTAAGGGACATTCTTCCCACTGGCCTCCAATGTAAGGAGCATTCTTCCCACATATCACCAATGTAAGGGACATTCTTCCCACTGGCCTCCAATGTAAGGGACATTCTTCCCACTGACCACCAATGTAAGGGACATTCTTCCCACTGATCACCAATGTAAGGGACATTCTTCCTACTGACCCCCCCAATGTAAGGGACATTCTTCCCACTGATCACCAATGTAAGGGATATTCTTCTCACTGACCCCCAATGTAAGGGACATTCTTCCCACTGACCACCAATGTAAGGGACATTCTTCCCACTGACCCCCAATGTATGGGACATTCTTCCCAATTTTTCTTTATTAAAAGTCTTGCAATCAATAAACATAAAATATTATACAGAATATAAAAAAAATAAATTATATATATTTACAGCAAAACGAAAATAAACATTGCAAAATCTGCTGTCAGACAAAAGCAAACGTCTCAGAAATAAACATGACATAATTGGGGAAATAAATCGTACTACCACTCACATCACTACACCAGACATCAAACCTGTGAGGTCAAGAAACCACCCCGCCCCCCTTATGCATGCAGCCCTTCTTCAAAAAAGATCTTAATCAACAAAAACTACGGGAGTGAAAAGAACAGTATAAGGATAGAACCCCTCACCCAGAGATGGACAGTTCACCAAAGGCAGGTCTGATATTCCTCCACGCCCTTATCCAGACCGCCCGAGGCTCTCTGCCCCTCTCAAGACCCCGAATCTTCCCAACCTCACCCAGAATATCGTGCACCACCACCTCTACAGGGAGGACTTTCTTCCGCAGGGTAATCTGACACCATGCGTTCCATGTGAAGTACCGAACAACTATACTAACTAGAAAAAGTGTATCCAAATCAAAGTCCCAGCGAGCTGGGAATGCCCCGTACACCCACTCTGCATAACTCATGCGATAGAGAAAGGGGATGCCCAGAGCCCTCCCCACCCTTTTATACACCTCTATGTTAAAGGGACACAGGAGCAGAAAGTGGTCCATAGACTCCACTTTACCAACACACTCTGCTCTAGGACAATCCCGATCATCCACAGGGCGGTGCTTCAGGTTCCCTCTCACATAGAGCCTTCCATGGAAAGCGAGCCAGGCTTGATCCCTAAACTTCAAAGGGATTCTCTTCAAGTTAATTAAACGCAATCCCTCCCTCATTACGGAGCCTGGGCAATCCTTTAAGGCCAGTGACACACTGAAAGCAGAAGCCAAAATTCTCTCCCCCAGAAGCTTCCTGGGAAGGGACCTGATTTCCTCCACTGTCACCTGCCACTGCCGAAGTATTTTCAGACACGGGGCAACATAAGCCGGGAACTTGCCATGTCGGACTCTCAGACTTTTCACTGGGCCGCCATCTTCCCAGCAATGCAGAAAAGGCCTAAACCAAGACTGAAAAATACCCACCCATCCCGGCGGGGTCTCTGCTAACATATTACCAAGATTGTACTTTAAAAAGAGCAAAGAAAAGAAAACTATCGGGTTGACCATTCCTAGGCCACCCTCCTGCCTGGACAGGTAAGTTACATTGCGTTTGATCAGGTTCAGCCTGTTTCCCCATAACAGTTGGAAAAAACAGCTGTAGACCATTGCATAGAGAGATACTGGCAAGATACAGATGAAGCTGACATATAAAAAGATCGGTATCAGGTAAGTTTTGATCAAGTCAACCCTCTCTCTTAAGGAAAGCCTCCATCTCTTCCAGCTTGCTACTTTGGCATTGGCAACTACCAACCTGATTTCCCAGTTTCGATGACCATAGTCACCAGGACCAAATTTGATGCCCAAAATTTTAATTTCCTGCTGGGGCTCTGGGAAGTTATCCAGAAGTTCGAAGCTTTCACCCTCCTCATCCATCCAGAAAACTTCACTCTTTTCATGGTTGACTTTAGAGCCAGAAGCCTCCGTGTACTGCTCTATCACAGAGACCACCTCCTGCGCCTCCTCAGCCCCAGAGATAATAACAGACACATCATCAGCATAGGCAACGACCTTCAAAGGTGGCACACCAGCAATGCCCAGAGGCACCCCGCACAACGATGCGCCCTCTAGTCTTCTTACAAAGGGGTCGATTGCGAAAGCATATAGCAGGGGGCTCAAAGGACATCCCTGGCGCACACCAGAGCCGACCTCAAAAGGCCGCCCAACCCAACCATTAACAAGTGGGAAGCTCTCAGCCCCTTTATATAATGTCTTCAGCCAATCTATAAACCTCCCCTGCAGGCCGTATCTACCAAGCAGCAACCACAGATATTCATGATTCACTCGATCAAAAGCTTTTGCCTGATCCAATGCCAGCAAGTGCTTTCTCCATCCAGCAGCCCTGCATCGTTCCAAAGCCTCCCGGATAGCCAAAACTGCTGAAAAGGTACTTCTACCTTGGACCGAACAGTGCTGATGGCTGGACAACAAATCGCCTGCTACTGACGACAAGCGCCAAAAAAGAATCTTTGCCAAGATCTTTCTATCAACATTGAGAAGACTGATGGGGCGCCAGTTCTCAATCATTGAGGGGTCTTTACCTTTTGACAGAAGAATCACAGCAGATTGCCTCATGGAGGGAGGGAGCGAACCCTCTTCTAGACAGCTGTTAAAAACCTCCGCTAAAAAGGGAGCCAGAATGGACTTAAACACTTGTAAAATTCAGCTGTCAATCCATCTGGCCCAGGCGATTTTTTGGTAGCCAGCTTGTCTATAGCATGAACTACCTCATCTGCTGAAATTGGTTCTGTCAAATTCATCAAAAGCAATGCACCATTTCCCAATCCTGGAGTAGAATCCAGAAAGCTTTCCATCCTATCCCGGCTAAGGTCCTTTCTTCCCAGGAGGTCTGTATAATATGACCCAAAGATCTCCAAGATCCCTGATCTGGACTTTATCAAGGAACCCGTACTGTCTTTCAGGCCAATGACCGTCTTAACTGCTATGCCTTGCTTACAGTTCTGGTAAGGATCAAGTGAGTGATATTTCCCATAATCCCTCTCCAGAACCAAGGAGGCATGCCGGTCGTATTGACACTTCCTAAGAAGAAGCTTCACTTCAGAGATCTCCCCTGGATCTCCTCCATACGAGACAAGACGATCAAGCTTCCTCCGCAAATGCTGGTAGGCAATATACATACCAAGCTGCTTCTTCTTACTTATGGCCTTGAAAAGTCCAATCGCCCTTTGTTTCACAAGCTCCCACCACTCTGACTTACTGCTGCAAAAGTCCAGAATAGAAACCTGTGCCTGAAAAAAATCCTCAAAGGATTGTCTTACCTCTACATCTTCCAGGAGAGCCAAATTCAGTTTCCAGACACCCCTTCCCCTGGGTGGAGTGTCCGAGGCATTCAGAGTCACAGACAGCATACAGTGGTCAGAGAACTCCACCGCCTTCAACTCAGGAGCCGAGAAAGCAGAGTTCTCCTTTAAAAAAAACCTGTCTATCCTGCTCTGACTATTCCCTCTCTGAAATGTGAACCCCGTGCTGCCAGGGCAGTGCTTAATGTGCACATCTACCAGGCCTGCCTGTCTAACCAAATCTCTGAGAAAAACGCCATCATAACCCAGCCTGTCTATGGAGCCTCTCCTGTCTTCAGGCCTAATTATGGTGTTAAAGTCACCTCCAAAGACAACCTGCTGGGACGTAAAAAGGAAGGGCTTGATCTTTGTGAGGAGGCATTTCCTGCCCCATTTTGACTGGGGTCCATAGATATTGATCAGGCGCAGGTCCTGCCCCCTAACAGAGACGTCTAAGACCATGCATCTCCCCATTGCTACCTCAATTACCCGCCGGCACGTTACCATATCGGTTTTAAAAAGGATTGCAACTTCGCTGCAAGGTTCAGCCGCAAGAGACCAAAAGGAGGGACCAGGGGAGGGGTGGAGCCTGAGCATGGCGGCGCGGGTGAGTGAGGTTTAAGCACTCTTCGCAGCCTCCCCCCCGTGTATCCGCCCTGAGATGTCCCCTCTAGCCTGAGATGTCTCACCTACCGTGACCGGCTGCAGCGGAGAGTGGGCGCAGGGCTGTGCGGCTGGAGAGGAGCCGGTGTCGGCGAGTTTGTGGGGAGACGTCTCTCCTGATCCCCAGGTGACTGATGTGACAGGCCCGGACGAAGCGCAGGGTTGCCTAGGAGACGGCGGCACAGCTGAGCAGACACGTGGGCTTCCGCGAAGGAGCTCTGGGAGTGGGGGAAAAGGTCGGCGTCCCGGCGTCCATGTCAGTCGGGCGATTGAAGGAAGGAGGAAACGCCGACATCCTGCCTACATTTAGAACATAAACCCCACTCTGGCTCCATAACTATGTCCAGACCCATACCATCGTCTCCACAGTGTCTACAATAGCGTTGGCATTCTACCTATACTCATAATTAACGTCTTCATATTGCCTCCATATTATCTTCACCCATATACCAGCATTGCTATATGCCTCCATATTACCTCCATACCTATACTACCATCCCCATACTACCTCCATATTACTCTCATATTACTCTCATATTGCTCTCATACCAACATCTCCTTACCAACGCATCCAACCCATCTCCAACTATATTACCATCTATCATAAGAATCCCACCAAGAGAAGATAGGAGAGGTCAGTATACTCCAACGTGGAGGGTGAGTGATTAACTGGGACCTCCTAGTAGGTCTCCTTGAACTTCTTATTCATAACTCTCCGTATGCATTGGATATATTTGCTGGATTCTTTGTTTCTTTTTTATTCTTTTTTTACTTTTTTCTCACATATATGGGACATAAGCATTGGATTTCCTTGAGTCTGTAATAAGACACTATATACATATAGTAGCTAAGTGGAAGTAAAGAAAAGTGGTCCCCGGGGAAGGGCCTGGAAGAGCTGAAGATGAAAGGCAAAAATATCAAAGGAGGCGGGTCTAAGAACACCCAAACTAGCACGATTAAGAAGTATGTGTCACAAGGAAATGTTACCCCAGAAAGAACCCAGGGAATAAGTGAAAAAAGTGATTTGGAAATAAGTATGGATAATAGCCCGAGACTATCCCTGGGCCCAGTATATAATAATCAAATGGAAGGTATTGAACCGAGAGAGTTGGAAAGAGATATGCAAATACCCAATAAAAAAGAAATGGCGGAGATGTTTAAAGGTTTGGAAAATTCAATAAAGCAAGAGATGGGGATGATTCGGGATGATCTGGGACAATTGTTAATTAGGGTAGAGGAAATGGAGGAGAAGGTACAAGCTCAGGCTCAGACCATCCCAAAATTAGAGAAATGGATAACTGAAGATAGAAAAGAATATAAGAGATTGCTCTATAGGATGGAAGAACAGGAAAATAGAGAAAGGAGAAGTAATATCAGAGTAAGAGGAGTTCCGGAACTAACACAGGGGGAAGATCTGAAAGAGCTATCTGGTAAAATTTTGAACTTTATAATGTATAAATCGGATGAGGAGATGTTCAAACTGGATGAAGTATATAGGATTGGGAAGTACCATCAAGGAAAAAGGGTAGAAAAACCAAGGGATATAATTGTTAAATTCCATAACTATGGAGACAGAGAAGAGCTATGGAAAAAGATTAAAGGAAGAACAAATATTACATATGGAGGGAAAAATATCCAAATTTTTGCAGATCTGACAGCAGAGACTTTGAGAAGGAAGAGATCACTGAAACCCCTACTAGAAGAGATGAAAAAACAAAATGTGAAATACAGATGGGGCCGTGACTTAAGTTTAATTGGGTGGAGGGATGGAACTACAGCTATCTTAAGATTCCCGGAGGATATGGAAGAATTTTGTGATAAATTTCGACTGCAGAGACAAGTGATACCTGGTTGGGAAGTGGAGGAGGGAGAGCTGGACATTTGTGGATCAGGAAAGTGGCAGCTGGTTAAAAGAGGAAATAGAGAATCAATAGATAGGGGGATTTTGGGGAGGAGGGGGGGGAGGTAAGCGGCCATGGGCAGAGTTGAACCCCTATAGAGGGATCAAAAGTAGATTATGATCCAAAGGCATAAAAGGCCGGGGGGGGTGGTGGGAGGGAGGGGGAGGTGGTGGGGGGGAGGGCTTGGGAGGGTGGGGGAGGGGGAGAGGTGAGGGAGGGAGGGAAATGGATGATAAAGATAATACTCTGTAGGATAGAGAGAGGTATTCAAAGCAAAGGTAAAGAGAAGGATAGCTATGAGGTCTCTAGTTAAAAAGTAAAAAAGAAGGATATAAAAAGGATGGAAGATTTACAAGTCATCACTTATAATGTAAAGGGGTTAAATTGTCCTGGGAAGAGATTTAGGTTATTTAAGGAAATACATCATCAAGCAGTTTCGGTGGTTTTTTTGCAGGAGACACATTTTGAGATAGAATCTAAGGTGAAGCTGAAATCCAGAGATTACCCAATATGGTATTATGCAGATTCCCCGATTAAGAGAGCTAAAGGGGTGGCAATAGGGTTCAGAAAAAATATTAGATTTGAACTGAAGGACAGGAAAGTGGACCCAGAGGGGAGATATTTGTTTTTGAAGGCTAAAATACAAGAGGTGGAGTGTACAGTAGCTAATATATATTGTCCAAATAAAAAACCAGAGGAGTACTTGAAGGGTGTGTTAAAAAAGTTGATTGATTTTAAAGAGGGGTGTATAATTGTGGCGGGAGATTTTAATTTTTGTATGGATCCACAAAATGATACAACTTCTAATGTGCAGCGAGAGGGGAGTAGATCTTTGAGACTATTAAAGAAGGTGATCCATGAATGCCAATTGGTAGATGCATGGAGAATCTTGCACATGAAAGATAAAGACTACACATTCTTCTCAAATGCACATCAGATGTACTCAAGGTTGGATTATGTACTGATAGAACATCACTTCATAGACTCAATGGTTAAAGCAGATATAGGAGTAATGACTCTTTCGGATCATGCCCCTGTTGTACTGAGGATGGGATGGGGAAAGAGGAGAACAGAAGGGGTAGGTTGGAGGCTGAATGAAGCACTTCTTAAGGACAAGGATATTGTACAGAGGATTGGGAAGGAAATTGAGAGATTCTTTAGAGAGAATGAGACTGAGGATGTGTCTAAGGCAACAGTATGGGAGGCTCACAAGGCATATATAAGAGGAATTCTGATTGCAATTGGGGCAAGAAAGAAAAGAGAAAGAAGAGAAAAAATTAGTGGGTTCCTAAAGGATATATTGGAGCTAGAACAGATACACAAAAATAGAATGCTAAAAGAAATTAAGCAGAAGATAATAAAAAAGAGAGAGGAATTGGAAACTCTGATGGAAGAGGAGAGAAGGAGAGTGTATAACAAAGTGTTAAGTGAAAACTATAAATGGGGAGATAGGCCGGGAAAATATTTAATGAGAAACTTAAGGAAAAAAAAAAATAGGAATTATATAGATAAAATAAAAAACCCTAAGGGAGAATTGGTCCACTCAAATAAAGAGATCGCAAAGATGTTTGTGGAGTATTACAGGAAGTTATATAACATCACCCCATACGATGAAGTAAATATTATGGAAAAGGTAAAAAGGGAAAAAAGGAAGATTTATCTAAAAAATGCGGGATTACCGAAAATAAAAGAGGACCAACTAAATTCCCTTGAAGCAGAGATTACACAAGAAGAGATAAAGGTAGTAGTAAAAAGCATGGAGATGGGGAAGAGTCCAGGACCAGATGGTTATACAGCAGGGTATTATAAAAAATTTAGCGAAATATTAAACCCCAAATTGGAAAAATATATGAACGCCCTGGGAGGAGAGATGGACATGAGGGGAGAATCTTTACAGGCTCATGTGGTACTGTTACATAAAGAAGGGAAAGACGCCTCGCAATGTTCGAGTTATAGGCCTATCTCACTGTTGAATTTAGACACTAAGATATATGCAAAGGTCCTAGCGAATAGGTTGAAGGAGTTTATGTCTGAATGGATACATCGAGACCAGGTGGGCTTTGTCCCAGGAAGAGAGGGCAGGGACAATGGGTTAAGATCCCTGATGCTGATACAGAGAAGTAAAAAAGGGGAGGTACCGGTGGTGGCCCTTTCAATTGACGCAGAAAAGGCCTTTGATAGAGTAGACTGGGGCTTCATGATGGACACCTTAGAAGACCTGGGAATCGGAGGTAGAATGAGGGAATGGATTGGAAAACTGTACAGCAAACCCTCTGCAGTGGTAATAGTAAATGGGGAAAAAACAGAGCCCATCGGGATGTCAAATGGAACAAGGCAGGGATGCCCTTTGTCCCCCTTATTATATGTTTTGTCATTAGAGCCTCTTCTATCAACAATAAGGAAAAATAGAGATATAAGGGGAATTCAGATAGGAAGTGTAGAACATAAACTGGCAGCTTTTGCTGATGATCTGCTGTTTTATGTGGGGAATCCCAGGACAACACTCCCAAATTTAATGAAACTGCTGAAGGAATATGGAGAACTATCAAACTTAAAAATCAATCCAACAAAAACTGAGATCTTAAACATAAATATCCCAAAGAGTGAACAAGAAAAAATACAAGAAGAATTTCCCTTTATTTGGAAAGAAAGAGATATAAAATATTTGGGAGTAAGGCTTAGCGCGTCGTATAAAAACTTGTGTAAGCTAAACTACATTTCTTTATTAAATGAAGTAAAGGGGGAATTACAAGCATTAGAGAGAGGAATCCCATCGTGGTTAGGACGTATAAACCTGGTAAAAATGATAATTGTACCAAAAATCTTATACAGATTCCAAATGATACCAATTAAACTCCCGGAAGTTTTTTTTAATGTAATAAAAAGAATGATAACGGGATATATCTGGAGGAAGAAAAAACCAAGGGTGTCCCACGAAATACTAAGTAGAGATAAAGAGAAGGGTGGTCTGGGAGTCCCAGATATAAAGAGATATTATAAAGCAGTATTATTAGGGAGAATTTTTGATTGGACGTTTAATTCAGAGGGGAAAAGTTGGGTAAAAATAGAAAATACACTTAGTGGAACCAATTTGAATAGAATAATATGGCTACCGACACAATATAGGGGTTTGAAGGAGGATTTAAGTTTGTACACTGTAAATGTATTAAGGGAATGGGATAAAATACACAAATATATGAAATGGGAATTTAATTCTATACTTATGCCACTGAGAAACACAGAGTTTTTTCCACCAGGTAGAGAAGAAATAACCGGTAGATGGTTTATAAAGGAGGATGTCCAACTCAGAGATATAATGGGGGATGGGAAACTGAAGACCTTTAAAGAGTTGGAAAAGGAAAAGGGATATATATTCACCAGGCTAGATGAGTGGCGTTACTATCAATTAAAACGTTTTTGGGGAAACCTTCCAAAACCCCTGAGAATGAAAAAAGATTGGAATTTGTTTGAGAGGTTGCTGGATTCACGGGGTGATGGGAAACATGGAATAGCTAAAGTATATGGAATTCTCACAGATCTAGACACAAACACTAAACCATTGCACATTGTAAATTGGGAAAGAGATATGGGGGTGGTATTAGATGAAGGGAAACAGAAGAAAATAAATAGATTAGTCCACGGAAATGTAAGTTTGAGGGATGTAGAATTAAATTATAAATGTCTGACAAGATGGCACATTGTTCCGAGTGTGGAGGGTAAGATAAGTGCGGAGAAATCACAGTGGTGTTGGCGAGAGTGTGGGGAGGTGGGGACAGCTTATCATATTTGGTGGGAATGTCCAAAGATTCAAATATTCTGGAAAAAAATAATATATCTAATAAAGAACATCATTGAAATGAACATCGGGTTAGACCCTGGGATGTGCCTGCTACACAGTTCAGAGATATCAGTTAGTAAATATAAGAAATTAGGTTTAGGGTACTACTTGAACGCAGCAAAAAGCCTGATCCCCAAATATTGGAAGAAAAAAGAAATACCGAAAGAGGAGGAGTGGATAGAGAGAGTAAATTGGACTAGAAAGATGGAGAAGACATATTATATACAGGAAAATAAACTGGAGATATATATCGAGAAATGGGAAAAATGGGAAAACTTCGTAATAAGTATGAGAAAATGAAGAGTAGAATGTCATAGAGAAAAATTTGGGTAGGATATGCTTGCTTTGGATACAAGTTAAGGAAATGCAGAGTGGGGGGGGGTCAAGGTTTTAAGAGGGGGGTAATTGAAATAAAAAGGAAAAACCGTATATTTATGATGATTGAGATGAAATTGTTTATTGTTATTTTTGTGATAATTATTAATAAATATTTAAAAAAAAAAAAAAAAAAAGGAGGGACCACATCTCCACTCCCTTTTTGCTAGATAGACATCGGCTAATGTATTGATCCAGGTCTCTTGCAAAAATAAAATCTCAGCATCAAACTCACTGAGCAAAAATAAGGCCGTATCACGAGCTCTTGCAGATTTAATGCTGGCGACATTAATGGTCGCCACCTTAAACAGAGTGGAAACTGCCATCAGGATGATTGGGGTAGTCGTTTCTTAACCTCTACCACACTCTCATCACCCGAAACAGCTCTCTTCAGAGTACGTGACTCCCCCTCATCCATAGATGATAGAGAAATGGATATATCAGATACCATCTCATCACCTGACAAAACTGAAAAAGTATTGCCAAGAGGGACCCCTCCTGGATCTGATTCTGAGGAAGAGAGGACAGCTCTTCTCATCCTCCTCTTCTTCTTTTTCTTCTCCTTCACCCTCTCCCACCCCTCATCAGCCGAAACCCCCCCAGCAGGAGGTGAGACATGGGACATGGATACCCCTCCCTGAGCCCCATCGGCTCCACCCCCATCCGGCACCCCCACAACCTCCTGACCACGTTTGCGCTGACGGGGGACAGGTACCGGAGGTGGAGTAGGCCGAGAGGGAAGATCCGCTAAACCCGCCCCCCCAGCAGCTTCCGCCAGTCTGGAGGATCTACGTACCGTAGGAACAGGAGGGACAGACTCAGGGATGACATTACTGGGGGAAACACAATCTGACACAACAGAGGGAACAGACACAGGAGGGGCAACAACAGTTTCCTCCCTAGCATCAGTTGCCTCATCCTCTTTATCCAGCCTCTGCAGCTCAGCCTCCAGTCCTGGCAGGTTGTGTAGTGCCTCTGGGCACAGACTGTATGGATGACCCAGCTGCTGGCACAAATTACACCAAATCTCGGTGCATTCTTTGGCCAAATGGCCAAAATCCTGGAACAGTGAGCACTTCTTGATGGTGCAGGATGATGCAAAATGACCTTTCTCTCCGCATTTGTTACAAACTTTAGGCTGACCTTGATAGAAAATGGTCAGCCTATCCCTCCCCAGAAAGGCTGAGCAGGGAAGATGCTGAACCACATTGCCCAACACCCTCAATTGCACTGACACCGTCCAGGCCCCTGTCCATATCCTATGCTCATCCAGGACCTTCCGCAGTGGGGTGAGGACCTCACCATGTCGGCGTAGACAAACTACCAAATCAGCCTCTGGTATGGATTCATTCCGGACCAAGATTGTCACCGATTTTATCAAAGGCTGTCTGGAAACCACCTTTGCCACCAAACCTTTCCACTGCTGAAGGCTCCTGCACCTCCAATATCTCTCCCAAAACAGGTCCAGGCCTTCAGGTTTTACAAATGACAAATCATATTCATAGCTGCCGACTGGACAGATCAATGCAAACACATCACAGGTTTTAAACCCCATCTCTAGAATCAACTCCGCCACCCTCCCCCTTACTGGTGGGTTTCCTTCCCCCTCCCACTTCAACTGCACCACATTCCTTCTCCTGACCCCACCAACCATCCCACCACGAAACCTCCCAAAATTGTGACCATTAACATTCGCAACACTACCCTCACCCCCCTTGGTGCGACTCCCCAAAACAGAAGCATAGCTCCCCCCAATCCTCCCAGCAGCAGAAATATTTGTGTGTCTGGGAGCATCTGGTGCAACTCTGGCAGATACCGATTGCACAGATCCGGGATTGGATGGTGTATCCTCTTTCTGCTCAGCAGGGGGAGAAATGTCATTTTTACCTCTGTCAGAAATGTTAACCCCTTCACCTCCACCCACCACCAACACATCCATTGCTTTACCAGTCTCAACAGTCATAGACTTCACAGCAATGTCCGCACTCACTGCTGCAACCATAGAAGCTCCAGCAGTCATCTCTTCCTCCAAGAAAGGACACTCAGCCCAGGACTGGATTGGATTCTCAGACACAGCAACAAGTGAGACATCCATGTGTGCTGTTTGCTCTCCATGTTGTGCAGTATGCTGCTCCCCTCCCCCACCAGCATCAATCAGCTCTGGAGCACCTGGGAGCTCAGGTGAAACAGTCTCTCTGCAGGGGGCAGCCATCTTGCCTGTAGAGGGACTACTGGTCTCAGCAGGAACAGCAGCAGCAGCAATTTCCATCTGTGGGGTGCTTGGTTCAGGTTCATCCACATTCCCCTGATGGTATGGAGACCTCTCTGCCAGGGATTTTTCCTTCAGGTTGGATGAGGATTCCTCCACAGCAGGCTTCTTGCAGAGCTCCTCACCCACAGTACTCACCACAGCAGGTGGGGCAGACATGCTGGAAGCAGCCATGTTGGTGTATTGGGATCTCTCCACCAGTCTTGGCTTTGCTGCTCTGTACCTCCTCTGTCCATCTTCAGGGACTTCTGCAGGGTCATCAGTGAAGGCAAACTTGTCTGCTCTCAGGGGAGACTCCATGTGCTGGATGAACTTCAGGGTTCCATATTCACCCTCAACCCCCTGGCTGGTTGCCACTGGTGATTCCTCAGCCTGACATGGGGGGAGAGACGCTGATGTAGATGGTGCCGGGTCATCCATTACCTGAGGCTGCTGATCCACAGAGCTCGCTGATGTCTGGCTGGCAAATCTCCTCTCATTTTCAAATTTTTCTTTAAATGCACCACTTCTTGTTTTCAGCTTTTCCAATAGTCACAAATCTATCAATAATCTTCTGTCTGAAGACATTGACATCCTCACCAGGGCCGGGACCCACAGTCAGGTCCTCCACCTCCTCCTCTTTACTAGGCCCGGTCTCATCAGGGTAATCCCTCCCAGGGCCTCCCCCTGGATCAGGCATGGTTCCTGGGCCAAGCTAGCAGGCAAGGCCCAGGCTTGAAAACGCTGGTTCTCAGGGAGAGCTCCTTCAGTGTGTCCTCCTCCTTCTCCCACTGACCACCAATGTAAGGGACATTATTCCCACTGACCACCAATAAAAGGGACATTCTTCCAACTGATTACCAATGTGGTCAGTTTTGGAGTATGATTTAGGGCTAGTTTGGTCTTCCTCTGGACCAACAGAAGGCTTAGGGATCTGCAGACTAAAACATTTTTTAACTCAATGAACACGTGTCCTTTTTTATTTTTCCTGAATTGCTATGAAAGTATTTTTAGGGTATTTAGATAATGTTTGGACAATACGATTCCTTCTGGTCTTTTCAGTTCTTTGTTATGTGAAATCTAACTTCTACTTCTGTCCTAGGTATGGTTCTTGCCCTTCATCTGTATTCTGTATTTGGTTTCTACCCTGACTATCACTCTTTCTACAGCTCTGCCTGAACACCACTCGCCCTGACCTTGGCTTGAGTCAGAACTTCTCTGTTTTGCCATTTTCCTTGAAATCTCCCTGCTGGCACCCCAGTTTGGTTACAGATTAATCGTTTTCCAATTAACTTCATAATTTGTCCTACTATTCACCTGCCTTATAGTGCGCTGTTAGCAGTGGAAACCTGAGGGCTGTGGCCTTGAAAAGTCATGAAAGAATATCTATATTTCCTTGCCAGGGCTCCTGGCATCCATTCCTTGCAAATTGAGAAATGTGACAAGTGAGTGACCAAATGTGTACATAGCACCACATCCCTATAATTAGGAGTATAAGGATGAAAAATTTGGGATTTTGAAAGTGCAAAAGTACGACAAGAAACGTATATTAAAAATGATTACAACTTTTATTAGACGCTCTATAAAAAATATAAATTGATACAATACTGAAAAGACAAATCTGAGAGCTTGGCTGTATTCGGGGGTGGACTGATCATTTGGAAACTGCCCGAGGGCCCGGGGTCAGTAGGGGGCCCCATGAGATGCCCCTGGTACCTTTTTCATAGGCTTTTTTGAGTTTGGGCAAGGACACAGGGGCCCCATGATCCCCTATTGTCCGGGGGCCCCATGAGTTGTCAGTCCGTCTCTGAGTATAGGCATCTCTTCTCTTACAGCGTAGATAAAGTAAACTTAGAATGGGGATAGGAGCAGGATTGATGCGGAATCGCACTGCATCTGAGCACCACAAACCAAAAACACTATTTAGTTAATTTTTTTATATTCAAAGCAATCTCCCCCATCCATCCATGTTTCCATGTTTTATTTGGCTGGGAAATAACTTTGAAACTCACCCCCTTAGTATTTCTGGCCATGGCCATCTTGAGTAAGGGCAGATGATTCATGTAACATCAACTGGAATCCATCTGCTCAGGCATGCATGCAGGGGGTATGCTTAGCTGAGAAAACCCCCGCCACCTTCCTCCCCTTCTGATGACTCCTGGGATGTATGACATCATTTGCCTAGACCAGAAACCAGGAAGTAACTGAATAAATGTTTAAAAAAAAAGTTTAAAACAAGTAAATATGATATAGTTTTCTATCTATTTACTAATGCTGGTAGCAAAAGGATTTAAAATAGTCAATGTTGACTGAGAGACTAAAGTTCTGCTTTTAGCTTAGGGTTTGATTTGCCTTCCACTTTAAGTCATTTGTTGTTGCTGCCCATGGTGTTGAATCAGTTTATCCTGACCGCATGGCATGATTTCTAACTTTCTCTATTTTGCCATTCTGCTTAAAAGCCCCCCTGATGACACCCCAGCTTGGTTACAGATTACACATTTTCCTATTAATTTCAGAACTTAATAGTGTTAGTCCAAGGGTGTTGAACTCCATTTCATTGCGGGCCGTATCAGCATTATGGTTGCCCTCAAAGGGCTGGTTGTATCTGTAAGACTAGATGTCCAAAGCACCCCACCCCCCCTTACATCAGATGTCAAGAATCCCACACCCTCCCTAACATCACTGTGCACCCCCCTTTGGGGGCAGAGCTGGAAAGTAGAGAGTGCAGGGTCTGGAGGAGGACCAGAGGAGGAATGGAGTCAGTTACCGTAGTCTGCTGCATGCTGAGACCAGGGGAGGCATAGGTGAGGGGGTGCTGCAGCTGCACTGAGAGGTGCAGGATTTGGCAGAGGAGTTCTATTCTCCTCTCTGCTGCCAACTTCTGAGACAAGGTGGGGGCAGAGACAAGGGGGTACCTGCATTAGAGGTTCAAGGGCCACATGAAATGGCCTGGAGGGCCACAGGCCTTGTGTTTGACACGTGTGTGTTAGTCCACTGTTACCGGTAGTGCAAACCTGATAGTTGTGACCTTGAAATGTCATGAAATAATATGCATACTTCCTTACCAGGTTCCAGGTATCGACTCCTTACACCTTGTACCTCAGAGGGCCCACAATATATGTACGCTCATTGGCCACTTTATTAGGTCCATCTGTTCAATTGCTTGGTAACACAAATTGCTAATCAGCCAATCACATAGAAACAACTCAATGCATTTAGGCATCTAGATGTGGTGAAGATGACTTATTGAGGTTCCAACTGAGCATCAGAATGGGGAAGAAAGGGGATTTAAGTGACTTTGAATAGGGTATGATTGTTGGTGCCAGACGGACTGGTCTGAGTATTTCAAAAACTGCTAAGCTACTGCGATTTTCATGCACAACCATCTTTAGGGTTTTCAGAGAAAGGTCAGAAAAAGAGAAACTATCCAACGAGCAGCAGTTGTGTGGACAAAAATGCCTTGTTGATGTCAGAGGTCAGAGGAGCATGGGCAGACTGGTTCCTCAAATAACAACTCGTTACAACCAAGGTATGCAGAATACCATCTCTGAATGCACAACACATCCAACCTTGAAGCAGATGGGCTACAGCAGCAGAAGACCACACTGGGTGCAACTCCTGTCAGCTAAGAAAAGAAAACGGAGGCTACAATTCACACAGGCTCACCAAAATTGGACAATAGAAAATTGGAAGAACATTGCCTGGTCGGATGAGTCTGGATTTCAGCTGCAACGTTCAGATGGTAGGGTCAGAATTTGACGTAAACAACATGAAATCATGGATCCATCCTGCCTTGTATCAACGATTCAGGCTGGTGGTGGTAGTGTCATGGTGTCGGGGATCCATCCTGCCTTGTATCAACGATTCAGGCTGGTGGTGGTGGATCCATCCTGCCTTGTATCAATGGTTCAGGCTGATGGTGGTGGTGTCATGGTGTGTTGGATCCAACCTGCCTTGTATCAATGGTTCAGGCTGGTGGTGGTGGTGTCATGGTGTGGGGGATCCATCCTGCCTGGTGATCCGCTGGCCAGCACTGGTACTGCAGCCTGCACAGCAGGTCAGTCATTTCCTGGATCTGTGAGGAGAGGCTGTGTGAGGAGCTGCTGCTGCTGAGCTGCAGGACAGCTTGAGGGGCCTGGGGCTTGCCTGCCCCAACCCAGCCCAGGTGGGATGTCGGTCCCTGGGCCTGGTTCTGCTGACCTGAAGGCCCCAAAGCCTGGGACCTCAGGGGATGTATCCGGCTTAAACAGGATGGAAGACCCTGGGCCTAGTCCTGGAGGGAAGAAGGCCCCAAAGCCTGGGACCCCAAGTGCCCTGCCCGATCCAGGAAGGAAGGAGGGACCTGAGTCCAGCGAGGTTAGTACCCTGGAGGGACTTAGTACCGGCCTCCAAATCCCAGCAGTGGAGGACCTGGGAACGGGCCCAAAGATGGGGGAGACCTACTCCCAATACAGGGAGCGTGTGGCGGCTCGGATCAGGCTGGTGGAGCAGGAGGGGGCAAAGCTTAAGAAGCTGTCCCTTGGTTTGAAGAAGCTGCGCACCTCTTACTTACGCGTGTGGTCCTCCAAGAGGCAGGCGATGAAGCCAGGTCTGGAGGCCTTGGAGCTCCAGGTGTCCCAACAGGAGCGGTATGTTTTGGCGCTGCAGCGGAAGAGTGGGGCCCTTAGTGAGCGGTATCTAAATGAGGCCAAGTTCAAGGCCGCGAGGAGCCGCAGGGTAGCGGCTGTGCGGGGCCCTGTGGAGGAGGCCTCATCTGTGGAGGATCTTGCAGTGGAGTTGTCGGAGGATGGTGAGAGGAGACAGGGGCTGGCTGAGCCCGCTGTGTCGGTGGAGGAAGAGGTTCGGCCTGATATGGAGGAGCGTGCGGCTGTAGAATTATCAGAGTCTCTCCCCCCTGGGCAGCATCCCACAGATTGGGGGACACAGATGGAGGAGGCAGAGCTGGCAGGTGGGCTCCAGTTTACGGTGGAGGAAGGACCGGAACTGCGTCATGCGGACTTCCAGTTTTCATCCGAGGAGGAGGAAGTGGACGCCGGAAGTGACGTCATCCCGCGCAAACCCGCCAAGCCGGTGGCCAGGGAGCGTGCCGCTTTCGTGCGGCTGGATCACAGTCCGCAGGAGGTGCTGGCTAAGGCTGGGGAACTTCCCTCAGGACACAATGGACAGGACTCTGCTACTGGGACTGGTGAGGTATTCTCGGGCATGGGGGTGACAAATGTCATATCTGTTGATGTGTCAGGAGCGCAGGTCCGCCCCACGGTTCTGACTAGGGGTCTCCTCTCCCCAGTAGTCCTGCCGGGCCCCGCCCCCTCGGGGGTTGTGATGGCTGCAGGTGTACAGCCTCATATTAGTCCTCAGGGGGATTTGTCTTCTGAGCCTCTAGTACAGGCTCCTATGGGTCATGTCCAGGTGGGCTCCCCTGCCCAGGTGGGTGATGTCCAACTCCCAGCTCCCTGGGGTCCCAGTGTTTCACAGCCTGTGCCCCCTGTCTTGGCTGCCAGTGCAGTGGTTCCTCCTGCAGGATCCCCTGGTATAAGTGTCCCTAAGCCCGCGTTGAGCTACTCCGCGGCGGTTAGGGGTGGTCCAGTGCCCATGGGGTCAGCCAGGGCAAGGGCAGGCAACCTACCCACTTCAGCAGCCAGGCGCAATGTTGTCCAAATTAAGTGGACAGGGGTGGGTCCCCCCCTTGGTAGGAGGGAGGTAATCGACCGGATTCTGGAGATGGGGTTCCAGGCAAGTGAAATCTTTGCCTTTATCGCTCCGGTTGGGACCGGGGAATATGATGTCTCTTTCATGCGGCCTGACCAACTTGATTTGTTTTGGCAGCGGTATGAGGCCACTTTTGTGTCCAGTCCCAGGTGGGTGGGTTTGACCCCCCGGCTTTTGTCCCGCCAGTCCCTGGTTAAGAAGGTTACAATCCTGGTGCGGAATGAATCCATCCCTGCTGCGGATATCCAGGTCTGGTTGGGCAGGTATGGAGATGTGTTGGGGCCCTTGGGAAAGGTCCTGGATGACCGGGGGATATGGACCGGCGGGTGGACGGCTTCTGTTCGCCTCCGTGTGGTCGGGAATGTTATCCAGCATGTCCCCTCCTCTGCGTTCTTGGGGAAGGATCGGTTAATTATCTTTTATCCTGGCCAGCCGAGGGTCTGTCACCGGTGCGGGGCTAAGGGGCATTTTGCTGCCACCTGCCCAGTTGTACGTTGCTCTCTCTGCCAGGAGATAGGGCACTTGGCAAGAGATTGCAATATCATCAAGTGCAACCTCTGTGGTACGGAGGGGCACTCGTACAACAGGTGCCCAGAAGCCCTCCATAACCTCCCTGTGGGAGAGTTGGCAGCTGAGTTTTCCCGCATGGATGCGGAGGAGGCGGGGGAGGAGTTAGTGAGGGCTGCTTCGGCTTTGGCAGCTACCCTGGCGGGGGAGGTGGAGGCTGCTGAGGCTTCTTTGGTCTCTGCCCCTTCTGCCCCATCTGTCCCAGTTGTGTCCTCTGTCGCCCCTTCTGGCATGCCTGTCCCCCCTCCTAGGAACAAGAAACTGCTGAGGGAGGCTGCTAGGGGGGCTGGGTTGGTGGAGGCAAGGTCTAGTGTAGTTGTGGCCGCTCCCCCTGTGCTCTTGCCTTTGCGGAGGGAGAAGCCTGGTAGGGGGCCTCAGGAGTCCCAGGGTTCTTTCCCGGTAGGGGCTCAGGAGGAGGAGGGGTGGTCCCAGGTGTCTGGGGGTAGGCATAATAGGCCTGTTCTATCCCCTGCGGGGTCAGTCTCTTCTCTGGAGGTGGGGGAGGTGGCCCTGGAAAACCGGTTTGGGGCTCTATCGGGGGATGAGGGTGAGTTGGATCCCACTTCTCCGATGGAGGATGAGGAAGCGAGAGGGCTCCTGAAGCGTGTAAGGGACCCTGCTAAAAAAGTCAGCAGGAGGGTTAAGAAACGTCCCTCTCAATTACCTTGATGGCAGTTCCCGCTCCGATAAAGGTGGCAACCATTAATGTTGCCAGCATAAAGTCTGTATGTGCTAGAGAAACAGCCTTATTTTTGATCAGTGGGATGGAAGCTGATATTTTCTTTTTGCAGGAGACCAGGTTGCCCACCTTGGCTGATGTCCATCTGGCCAAGCGTGAGTGGAGGCGTGGGCCCTCCTACTGGTCTCTTGCGGCTGAGCCTTACAGCGGAGTCGCGGTACTTTTTACCGGCATGGTAACGTGTCGGCGGATAATTGAGGTAGAGATGGGAAGATGTCTGATTCTGGATGTTCTCGTAAGGGGGCAAGAGCTCCGGCTCATCAATATCTATGGCCCACAGTCCAAGTGGGACAGGAAGAACCTCTTTGCGAGGATTAAACCTTACCTCTTTACATCCCGGCTGGTAGTCTTTGGAGGTGATTTTAACACCATTACTAGGCCCAAGGACAGGAGAGGCTTCACTGACAGGCTGGGATACGACAGCGTTTTTCTAAATGCTATAGTCAGGGAGGAAGGTCTGGTTGACGCTTGGATTCAAAGTGTCCCAGACGGCACGGGTTTCACCTATAGGAGAGGTAATAGCCAGAGTAGGATAGACAGGTTTTTTTTGAAGGAGAACTCTGCCTTCTCGGCACCTGAGTGTCGGGCGGTGGAGTTTTCCGATCACCTTATGCTATCTGTCACCTTGAATATTTCAGACACGCCGCTGAGAGGAAAGGGCATCTGGAGGATGAATTCGTCTCTGCTGGAGGACGAGGAGGTGAGACGATCTTTCGAGGAGTTCTTTCAGGCGCAGGAGACTGTGCTGGATTTCTGCAGCAGTAAGTCTGAGTGGTGGGAGCTCACCAAGGTGCGGATCAGCAGGTTTTTCAAGGCCATTGGTAAGAGACGGCAGTTTAAACAGTATAACGCCTATCAGCGGTTGCGGAGGAAGCTCGACCGCCTTGTTTCTAGCGGTGGAGATTCGGGGGCAATCTCGGAGGTAAAGCTTCTCCTCAGGCAATTCCAGTATGATCGGCGTGCCTCTTTGGTTCTGGAGAGGGATTATGGGAAATACCACTCACCCGACCCTTTCCAGAATTGCAAACGGAGTGCAGCAGTTAAGACGATCTCTGCTCTGAGGGATAGTACGGGGTCCCTGACTAAATCCAGGTCGGGGATTCTGGAGGTCTCCAGGTCCTTTTATGCGGATTTACTGAGTGAGAAGCACCTTGACCGGACAGGGATGTCGAGCTTTTTGGAATCCACGCCTGGTCTGGACAGTGATGTCCCTCTGGCGAGTTTGACTGGAGAGATTACTGCAGAAGAGGTGTCCAGAGCAATTGATAGTCTGGCCATTAAGAAGACTCCTGGGCCAGACGGTCTGACAGCCGAATTTTTTAAGGCTTTTAAATCCCGCCTGGCACCTCGTCTCACGGAAGTGTATAACAGCTGTCTGGATGAGGGATCTCTCCCTCCTTCCATGAGACAGTCTGCAGTTATCCTCCTGTCAAAGGGTAAGGATCCTTCGGCTATTGAGAACTGGCGCCCCATCAGCCTCCTCAATGTCGATAGAAAGGTTCTGGCGAAGATCTTGTTCTGGCGCTTGTCGTCAGTGGCAGACAGTTTGCTTTCCCATCAGCAGCATTGCTCGGTTCAGGGCAGGAGTACCTTTACAGCGGTGTTAGCTGTCCGGGAGGCTCTGGAGCGATGTAAGGCTGAAGGATGGGGAAAGTACTTGCTGGCGGTGGATCAGGCAAAGGCCTTTGATCGAGTTGATCACAAGTACCTCTGGCATCTCCTAGACCGGTATGGTTTGGAGGGGAGGTTCATCGGCTGGTTGAAGACTTTGTACCAAGGGGCTGAGAGCTTCATGTTGGTGAATGGTTGGGTTGGGCAGCCCTTTGAGGTTGGATCTGGGGTGCGCCAGGGGTGCCCGCTGAGTCCCTTGCTCTATGCCTTTGCCATCGACCCCTTCGTCAGGAGGCTAGATGGTGGGGCAGTGAGCGGGGTGCCGGTGGGTGCCACTGGAGATCCGCCTTTGAGAGTTGTGGCTTATGCTGATGACGTTTCTGTTTTCATTTCTGGACCAGAGGAGGCGCAGGAGGTGGTTTTAGTAATGGATCAGTATGCCGAGGCATCAGGTTCCAAGGTCAATCAGGACAAATGTGAAGTTCTTTGGATGGGCAGGGAGGGTGAGAGCTTCTCACTCCCGGACGCCTTCCCAGTGCCTCAGCCGAACATCAAAGTGTTGGGCATCAATTTTGGCCCTGCTGATTACAGCAAGCAAAATTGGGAATCCAGGCTGTCGGATGCCGAGGTCAAAGTGAGATGCTGGAAGGGGTGGCGGCTCTCCTTGAGGGAAAGGGTTGACTTGATCAAGACTTTCCTGCTCCCAGTCTTTTTATACGTCAGCTTTGTTTGCCTCTTGCCAGAATCGCTCTATGCGAGGATCTATAGCTGTTTCTTCCAGATGTTATGGGGGAATCGGCTGAACCTCGTCAAGAGGGACGTGACTTACTCATCCAGGCGGGAGGGTGGCCTAGGTATGGTCAACCCGGTGGTCTTTTTCTCTCTGATGTTCTTGAAACATAACTTTGGTAACATGCTGGCAGAGAGTCCGCCTGCATGGGTAGGACTGTTCCGGATCTGGTTTGGACCCTTTCTGCACAGTTGGGAGAGTGGTGGGCCAGTGAGAAGCCTGCGGGTCAAGCATGGTAAGCTCCCGGCTTATGCGGCCCCGTGCCTGAAGTTACTCCGGCGGTGGCATGTGACTGCGGAGGAGGTCCGGTCCCTCCCTAGGAGGCTCCTGGGTGAGAGGATTGTGGCATCTGCTTTCCATGCGCCGCTGGCCTTGAGAGATTGCCCGGGCCATGTTTTGAGGGAGGGTTTGCGGTTGATAAATCTGGAGCGGATCCCCCTGAAGTTGCGGGACCAGGCCTGGCTCGCCTTCCACGGCAGGCTCTACGTGAGGGGTAACCTGAAGTACCATCCTCCGGATGACCGTGGTTGTCCGAGGTCGGAGTGTGGGGGTGAAGTGGAGACTATGGACCACTTCTTGCTTCAGTGCCCCTTTAACGTAGAGGTGTATAAACAGGTGGGAGGGTCTCTGGGTGTTCCTTTCCTCCATCGCAAGTCGTATGCGGAGTGGGTGTACGGAGCATTCGAGTGTCGCATGGGTTTTGATTTGGACACCTTGTTTTTAGTCAGCTTAGTTGTCCGTTACTACACTTGGATGGCACGGTGTCAGGTCTCCATTCGGCAGACGGTCCTCCCTGTTCAGGTGGTGGTGAGTGACATTCTTGGTGAGGTTGGGAAAATTCGGGGTCTTGAGAAAGACAGGCTGCGGCGTAGGGCTTGGATGGAGGCGTGGAGGAACATCAAGCCTGTTGCTGCGGTCTGTTGATCTCGGGTGATGGGAACTGTCCCTGTTTTCTGCCTCTTGCACTCCCTAGCTTTTGCGTTTCGGTCTTTTTGGTAGCCTTTTGTATGGTAGGTTGTAGGTGTCAGACGTGGAAGATCTGCGGGTTCCTTAGCCCTCCCCCATAGTGTATAAAATGGTTAGGTGTTTTTGTGTATAGTTTGGGCCATATAGGCCGTAAGCGGCAGGTTTAATATGGAAATTGTTTATGGTTTATGTTTATGTCTGAGCCATAAAGGCTCCTAATTATATGGTCTTGGCCATAGAGGCCTTGTACTGCACATATTGTATATAAGTTCCGTTTTTTCCTTTCAGGTTATGGACTTTTATGTTCTTTGTTTATTATTTCTCCCACAGGGGTTGTTGGGACTTTTTCAGTTTCTTTGTTTAGTTTTGTATTTATTTATTCTATTTATTTTACTTTGTACTTTTATATATAAGTTGAGGATGGATATGTATGACATTAATACATAAATAAAAAATCTCCATCCTGCCTTGTATCAACGGTTCAGGCTGATGGTGGTGGTGTCATGGTGTGGTGGATCCAACCTGCCTTGTATCAACGGTTCAGGCTGGTGGTGGTGGTGTCATGGTGTCGGGGATCCATCCTGCCTTGTATCAACGATTCAGGCTGGTGGTGGTGGTGTCATGGTGTGGTGGATCCATCCTGCCTTGTATCAATGGTTCAGGCTGGTGGTGGTGGTGTCATGGTGGGGTGGATCCATCCTGCCTTGTATCAACGGTTCATGCTGGTGGTGGTGGATCCATCCTGCCTTGTATCAACGGTTCAGGCTGGTGGTGTCATGGTGGGGTGGATCCATCCTGCCTTGTATCAATGGTTCAGGCTGGCGGTGGTGGTATCATGGTGGGATGGATCCATCCTGCCTTGTATCAACGGTTCAGGCTGGTGGTGGTGCTGTCATGGTGGGATGGATCCATCCTGCCTTGTATCAACGGTTCAGGCTGGTGGTGTCATTGTGGGGTGGATCTATCCTGCCTTGTATCAATGGTTCAGGCTGGTGGTGTCATTGTGGTGTGGATCCATCCTGCCTTGTATCAACGGTTCATAGATGTGCAGCAAACAAATCTGCAGCAACTGCATGATGCCATCATGTCCATATGGACCAAAATCTCTGAGGAACATTTCCAACACCTTGTTGAATCTATGCCATGAAGGCAGTTCTGAAGGCAAAAGGGAATCCAATCCACTACTAGCAAATTGTACCTAATAAAGTGGCCGGTGAGTGTAGGTTACACAGATTGTCCATAGTAACCTGTACAGCAAAAATGTAATGTTGCCAAATTCTTTAAATAGCAAACTGTGACAAAAAATTGCAACATATTTTTATATTTCTGGTACATCAATTGTTGCCGCTGTCCATGGTGCTGAATCAGTGTTCCATGACCAGTTCTGAATTTTACCTTTCCCCATTTTGCCATTCTCCTTGCTTGAGGTTTTTATTCTCCCTCTTTTAACATCTCTTTTAACATTCTGCTAAAACTTTGTGAAGTAGTACTGCCTGGACCTTGAAGAAGGGGATCTACCCCGAAAGCTTGTCCTCAAAATTGTATATTAGTGCAAATAAAAAAAGTATCACGGACAGTACTCAGTTGTTTCTGCCATTCTCCTTGGAAGCCCCTCCTGACACTCCAACCTGGTTACAGATTGCACATTTTCTTATTATCTTCATAATTTATTCTAATGGTATTTGTCTGATGTGATACCAGCAGTGATAACCTGAGGGCTGCGACCTTGAAATGTCATGAATGAAAGTCTATACTTCCTTGCCAGGGATCCTGGAATCCATTCCTTAGACTTTTTTTTTCTGTGGGGGACCCACAATACTTGTAACACTGAGCGTTCACAATAACCTGCACAGAAAGCTCTGAACCCACCCAAATTCTACAAATAGTAAATTGTGACAAATAATTGCAACATTCACTGACCGGCCACTTTATTAGGTCCACCTTGCTAGTATCGGGTTGGACCCCTTTTTGCATTCAGAACTGCCTGCATCCTTCATGGCATAGACCCAACAAGGTGTTGGAAACATTCCTCAGAGATTTTGGTCCATATTGACATGAGTTACTGTTGCCTTTCTATCATCTGGAACCAGTCTGCCCATTCTCCTCTGACCTCTGACACCAACAAGGCATTTTCCTCCACACAACTGCCGCTCACTGGATATTTTCTCTTTTTCGGACCATTCTCTGTAAACCCCAGAGATGGTTGTGCGTGAAAATCCCGGTAGATGAGCAATTTTCTATACTCAGACCAGCCTGTCCAGCACCAACAACCATGCCACGTTCAAGTCACTTAACCTCCTTAGCGGTATTCCCGAGTGTAGCTCGTGGTAAAGTTTCAGTACCAAAAGCGGTAAGCCCGAGCTACACTCGGGCTTACCATGTGGAGTTACTCCGGGATCTGTTCTTCTCTTACCTTGTCCTGCGCTCCCGCGATGTCCCCCCTGCAGTGTCCCTGGCAATGTTCCCCCGGCGGATGCCGGCATCTGTCTTCTGGGTTCCGTCCCCTGCGATGTCAGGACGTACGGGGGACAGAACTGGCGGGAAATATGAAAATGACAAAAAGTGACATTCACTAAATACACTAAAATCACATAGTATTCCATTCCTGTATCAAACCATTTCACATACATGTTGTCCCGAGTGCTTTGTCCGGCGCCCTGCCTGCATTTTTACTTTTTCTGCCTGGAAAGTGAGAAACGTCCATGGCGTCCAAAAAGCGTCCCTTTAGGTCAGACGCGGTTTTAGACCGGCTAGAGAACAGCGATAGTAAATCAGAACCACTTGCAGAATTGAGTGATAATGATTGGTGGGGGAAATTCCTCATCAGACACTGAAAACGATTCTGCGACTTTGCTCAGCGATGTGCGAACTTGGCGCTCTATTTCAAATTTCAGTGTTTTTGGTTTGATTACATTATTGAATTAAATGTATTATTATTATATTATTATTTTTTATGATTATTTATTAAATTATAATTTATGATTTCGTGTTTCAAATTTTATCCTACCCGGAATGTTTACTAGACTCTTGTTCGGACATATTTCAGTGAGTTATTCCTAAGCATTACAGGCCTACAATAAAAAAAACGACATATTTCCATGCAAAAAAATGTACCGCTTTGAGCACAGAAATGCTGACATAATCAGACCGCTAGGGAGGTTAAAGCGATTCTAAAGGTTCTTTTTTTGGGGAGTAAATAACAAACATGTCTATACTTTCCTGCTCTGTGTAGTGGTTTTGCACAGAGCAGCCTGGATCCTCCTCTTCTCGGGTCCTCCGCAGGCTCTCCTGGCCCCTCCCTCCTGTCGGGTACCCTCACAGCAAGCAGCTTGCTATGGGGGCACCCGCTGCTCTGTATGTCCATTTACGCATAGAGCCGTGCCTTGGCTATGCCCCCTCTCTCTCCTCATTGGCTGACTGGCTGTGATTGAGAGCAGTGGGAGCCAGTAAGAAGGCAGAGACCCAGGACAGCCAAGGCTGGGGGCCATTGCACACAGAAGCTTTTTACCTTCATGCATAGAATACATGAAGGTAAAAAACCTTGAGCCTTTACTTCTTTAAATCCCCTTTCTTCTCCATTCTGATGGTCAGGTTGAACTTTTTTGTGATGTTGTCTTCACCACGTCTAGATGCCTAAATGCATGGAGTTGCTGCTATGTGATTAAAAAAGCATGAGCAAATGAATGCTGAAACTCCTGCGCTGGATGATGAGCTCCACAATGTCAGTAGCCCCACATGGAGTACTTTTTGGGAATGCGAGCCTTGCTGTCCTCAACGAAGGGGGAAATCTAAAGAAGCTGTGTGCAAATCAACAAAAAGAGGGCGCACGGGCCTAGTTCGTTACCTTCTAAAAATGAGAATTATTGAATAAATATATATATATATATATATTATTGAAAAAAGTAGTATACTGACAAAAGAACAAAATCAAAGGCACATCACAAAATAGACAGCATGGTCCAATCTCCCTAGATGGTGGCTGTTGGGGGGCTGTAGGCCTCCAAATGTGTGATGAGTTTCAAGGCAGAACCTCTTCCTCAGATGTGCCTACTTTTTATTCAATAAACCTCATTTTTAGAATGCACTAGGCCCATGCCCTTCTGTTTGTTTCTTTGCACACAGCTGCCATGTGATTGGCCATTCTTCCCCATTCTGATGCTCGGTTGGAACGTCAACAAGTCGTCTTCACCACGTCTAGATGCCTAAATGCATTGAGTTGCTGCCACGTGATTGGCTGATTAACAATTTGTGTTACCCAGCCAATGAACAGGTGCACCTAATAAAGTGGCCGGTAAGTGTATAGTTATCATTGTTGGTAAGTAATTTCTTGTCGCTGTCCATGGTGCTGAATTAGATTCCAGTGCTGAATGGCAGCAGAGATTCCGGTGACGGTCATACCTGAGAGGACATCAAGGGACCATAGAGACAGAGACGGGTCATACGTGTTGTATTGTGGCTGTGATCCATGCTTTGTATTCCATCCCACTGAGAAGCAATGTTGAGTTTGCTGAATGGTGTAATTAACCTTTGTTGTTGAAGAAAACAATCAATACATTGGTTTAACCGAGACATTGGGTCTGATTAATTAGAAATGTGAGCAATGGAAGAATGGATTCTTCCACCGACCAATCAGAATCCTTAGGTAATTTAACACATAGTACCTGGTTCTGATGAGCAACAGCTACTCAGTTATAAATATTAAAGTAAAACTCCGGGAAAACAGCAAGATGCACAGTTGAAATATACAGTATATGTTTATCTGTTTTACCTGTCAAAAGACATTTCATTCTGTACTGTCAGTGACTTACATACATTTATACGCAGCCAGACAGGTGTCATATATCATTCCAGTTTATAGCCAGAAATTTTTTTAAAAATTTTTATTTAAAATGGGCCCCAAGTTAGAAAATAAAAATGTTCCATGAGCTAAAATAATCACTTATATACCGGAGTTGATCCATGCTGTACTTCAGTTTTGCTACAAGATATCCTCAGTACGCATGCGAGGGGGGGCAGTATCCGGGGGCCCCCTAATTTTTAAAGGAGGCTTCCAGATTCTGATTCCAAAGTCCCCCTCCCAAAGACCCTCACAACCACCAGGCAAGGGCGGAAGGCTTCATAAATATGGGGACAAGGTGCTTTGCCAGGGATCAAGCAGTACTCCCCGGATGTTGAGGGCGTAGGGCCTAGTATGGTTTCAAGGGGGGGGAGGCAGGGAGGCATACGTTTCTTCTTTTCCTGGCTAACTAGTGTACATGCTCAGATTAAAGGTCTGGTATAGATAATGAGGTGAGGGGGGCGGGGAGGCATACTTCTCTTCTGCTTTTCCTGGCTAACTAGCGTACATGTTCAGATCAAAGGTCTGGTAAAAATATTGGGGGGGGGGGGGGGGAGTCGGGGAGGCATACTTCTCTTCTTTTCCTGGCTAACTAGCGTACATGCACATATCAAAGGTCTGATATACAGTGGGGCAAAAAGTATTTAGTCAGCCACCAATTGTGCAAGTTCTCCCACTTACAAAGATGAGAGAGGCCTGTAATTGGCATCATAGGGAGACCTCAACTATGAGAGACAAAATGAGAAAACAAATCCAGACAATCACATTGGCTGATCTGGAAAGAATGTATTTGCAAATTATGGTGGAAAATAAGTATTTGGTCACCTACAAACAAGCAAGATTTCTGGCTCTCACAGACCTGGACCTTCTTCTTTAAGAGGCTCCTCTGTCCTGCACTCATTACCTGTATCAATGGAACCTGTTTGAACTTGTTATCAATATAAAAGACACCTGTCCACAACCTCAAACAGTCACACTCCAAACTCCACTATGGTGAAGACCAAAGAGCTGTCGAAGGACACCAGAAACAAAATTGTAGACCTGCACCAGGCTGGGAAGACTGAATCTGCAATAGGCAAGCAGTTTGATGTGAACAAATCAACTGTGGGAGCAATAATTAGAAAATGGAAGACATACAAGACCACTGATAATCTCCGTCCATCTGGGGCTCCACGCAAGATCTCACCCCGTGGGGTCAAAATGATCACAAGAACGGTGAGCAAAAATCCCAGGACCACACAGGGGGACCTAGTGGATGACCTGCAGAGAGCTGGGACCAACGTAACAAAGGCTACCATCAGTAACACACTACGCCGCCAGGGACTCAGATCCTGCAGTGCCAGAAGTGTCCCCCTGCTTAAGCCAGTACATGTCCGGGCCCGTCTGAAGTTTGCTAGAGAGCATTTGGATGATCCAGAAGAGGATTGGGAGAATGTCATATGGTCAGATGAAACCAAAATAGAACTGTTTGGTAGAAATACAACTCGTCGTGTTTGGAGGAGAGAGAATGCTGAGTTGCATCCAAAGAACACCATACCTACTGTGAAGCATGAGGGTGGCAACATCATGCTTTGGGGCTGTTTCTCCGCAAAGGGACCAGGACGACTGATCCATGTACGGGACAGAATGAATGGGGCCATGTATCGTGAGATTTTGAGTGCAACCCTCCTTCCATCAGCAAGGGCATTGAAGATGAAACGTGGCTGGGTCTTCCAACATGACAATGATCCCAAACATACCGCCCGGGCAACGAAGGAGTGGCTTCGTAAGAAGCATTTCAAGATCCTGGAGTGGCCTAGCCAGTCTCCAGATCTCAACCCCATAGAAAACCTTTGGAGGGAGTTGAACGTCCGTGTTGCCCAGTGACAGCCCCAAAACATCACTGCTCTAGAGGAGATCTGCATGGAGGATGGGCCAACATACCAGCAACAGTGTGTGCCAACCTTGTGAGGACTTCCAGGAAACGTCTGACCTCTGTCATTGCCAACAAAGGATATATAACAAAGTATTGACATGAACTTTTCATATTCACCAAATACTTATTTTCCACCATAATTTGCAAATAAATTCTTTCCAGATCAGCCAATGTGATTGTCTGGATTTGTTTTCTCATTTTGTCTCTCATAGTTGAGGTCTCCCTATGATGCCAATTACAGGCCTCTCTCATCTTTGTAAGTGGGAGAACTTGCACAATTGGTGGGGACTAAATACTTTTTTGCCCCACTGTAGATATTTGGGGGGGGGGGGCAGGCATACTACTCTTTTTCTTTTCCTGGCGAAGTAGTGTACATGATCAGATCAAAGGTCTGGTACACATATTGGGGGGGGGGGGGGCATATGTCTCTTCTTTTCCTGGCTAACTAGTGTACATGCTCATATCAAAGGTTTGGTATACATATTGGAGGGGGGGGCATACTTCTCTTCTTCTTTTCCTGGCTAACTAGCGTACATGCTCAGATCAAAGGTCTGGTATACATATTGGAGGGGGGGGGCATACTTCTCTTCTGCTTTTCCTGGCTAACTAGTGTACATGCTCAGATCAAAGGTCTGATATAGATATTGGGGGGGGGCATACTTCTCTTCTTTTCCTGACTAACTAGCATACACGCTCAGATCAAAGGTCTGGTATACATACTGGAGAGAGGGGGGGCATACTTCTCCTCTTCTTTTCCTGGCTAACTGGTGTACATGCTCAGATCAAAGGTCTGATATAGATATTGGGGGGGGGGGCATACTTCTCTTCTTTTCCTGACTAACTAGCATACACGCTCAGATCAAAGGTCTGGTATACATATTTGGGGGGGGGGGATGGCGGGGAGGCATACTTCTCTTCTGCTTTTCCTGGCTAACTAGTGTACATGCTCAGATCAAAGGTCTGGTATAGATATGGGGGGAGGGGATTCCAATAAACCAGCTCTATCAAAATCAATTAACTAAATATCAGCGCTACAATAAATCACAATGAATCCATTCATATATGTCTCATACATCTATACCGCAGAATAAGTAATATGTTATAAATGTGCAATATACTGTAAATAATCACAATATTCCATGTAATACATAAATGTTTCAGCGCCCACTGTTAGACGAGCATGGATGCCACTAATGGTACCACAAATGCATCTAGCAAACGCATGCGCATTTCCAGCCACCAAACTTCAGTACCATGCGGTTTGGTGCTCTGAATTTTTGAAAGTTGCACCTGAAGCACATTTGGAAAACCATTGAAATGAAAGGGCTCTCAGGAATGCACAGGAATGAGCAAAAAAGCGCGCTCAAGCTTGTTGTGACGTGAACTGGCTCCTTATTCTTTATCTACCCACATGGAAGAAAAATATATTTGAAATATATTTTAAAAATATTCTTCCCAAATATATTGACATATATTTGAAATACTACAATTTTGGCCGTATTCAATATATTTTAAAATATATTTCAGTAAATATATATATATATGTATATATATATATATATAAAATATAAATATATATATATACTGCATGTTGAGATGCCTTTTTATTACTAAATATATGAAAAATATTTTTCAAAATACATTTCAAATATATTGTATGTCTTTAAAAATACAAATCTACATTTTTGGAATGCATTTACAAATATATGTAAAAACATATGTTAAAATTACTTTTTTATAAGTTTGTATATGTTAAAAAAAAATCTGAAGAATATATTTTTATAAATATATTTTTTAAAATATATTCTTCTGATTTTTTTAAAATATAAAAAAGTCATCTTAATGTATATTTTTACATATATTCGTGAATGCATTCCAAAATATATATACACTGCATGTTGAAATGCACATTTGTATTTGAAATACTACAATTTTGGCCATATTCAATATATTTCAAAATATAGTTCAATAAATAAATATATATATATATATATATATATATATATATATATATATATTTATTTATTTATTGAACTATATTTTGAAATATATTGAATATGGCCAAAATTGTAGTATTTCAAATATATGTCAATATATTTGGGAAGAATATTTTAAAAATATATTTCAAATATATTTTTCTTCCATATGAGTACGAGCACCACATATGCAAATATATACCACTCACCAAATTTGTATGACCTCTTATTTCAAAGATGGTCACTCAGGGTTTTTTTTTACTAAAGCTGGAGAGTCCAAAATCAGACTCCCTTCTGCATAGAAACCAATCAGCTTCCAGGTTTCATTGCCAAAGCTTCATTGAACAAGCTGAGGTTAGAAGCTGATTGGTTTCTATGCAGAAGGGAGTCTGATTTTGGACTCTCCAGCTTTAGTAAATAAACCCCTCTATGTCTGATATTCATCGAGTTAAGCCCCTCCAGCACCCCTCTGCTTCCAGTTCTGGTTAGGTCCTTACTTATCCAGTCCTCTGCTCAGCATCAAAGATGAAAAGAAACAATCACCGCAGTTTAACATATAATAAAAACACTTTAAATAAAAAACACTGCACTTACATAAGAGCAGCAAAATCCCATAAGATAAAACACTGGCACTTCTGGGTTCCCCACAGGGTCTGACGTCACGTCCACCTTAATGCGTTTTGTCACAAGGACTTCTTTAGTACACTGTCTCCTGAGGAAGTCCATCTCATTTCAACAAGCAAATGCCAAACTTTCATGGTTACTGCTAAATAAAAAAAAAAAACTCTCTGCCTTTCTAAATGACAAAATGCAACTATTTGTAAAACTCAGGGACCCATAGATACAATACAGCTCGAGAGAAATGCAGAGACAAGCTAAGCTGTCCACACGTAGGATGGACGGAAATTTGATGACTTCTGTTTTAATTTGCTTTTCTTTTCTTTGCTTTCTTTTCAATTCTTTTCTTACTTATTGTCTTCTATTCATTGTATATTTCCATGCATACTGTGATAGTGAAATATATAATGCTAAAAAAACTGAAGTCTGAAAGTAAACGTCTTACACAGGATGTGTATTGTATGGGGAGCCTGGAATCGCCCTCCAGCCATATTGGAAAAGGCAACAGTGTTTATTTTTCAAAAAGTTAAATGAAAACAGCATGGAAAAATAAACAAAACGGTCCATGATCCTAGTACACGCCATAAAGGTTTGGCTCACCACCTGCGAAAATTGTCCTTTAAAAGGGTCAAAGTCCCCACCTGCTTGAAGGTCCACCAAAAAGGTCACCAGAGCTCAGCCAGAAAGTCCACAGCCCACCTGCTTGAAGGTCCACCAAAAAGGTCACCAGAGCTCAGCCAGAAAGTCCACAGCCCACCTGCTTGAAGGTCCACCAAAAAGGTCACCAGAGCTCAGCCAGAAAGTCCACAGCCCACCTGCTTGAAGGTCCACCAAAAAGGTCACCAGAGCTCAGCCAGAAAGTCCACAGCCCACCTGCTTGAAGGTCCACCAAAAAGGTCACCAGAGCTCAGCCAGAAAGTCCAAAGCCCACCTGCTTGAAGGTCCACCAAAAAGGTCACCAGAGCTCAGCCAGAAAGTCCAAAGCCCACCTGCTTGAAGGTCCACCAAAAAGGTCACCAGAGCTCAGCCGGACAGTCCTCAGCCCACCTGCTTGAAAGTCCACCAAAAAGGTCACCAGAGCTCAGCCAGACAGTCCACAGCCCACCTGTTTGAAGGTCCACCAAAAAGGGTCACCAGAGCTCAGCCGGACAGTCCACAGCCCACCTGCTTGAATTTCCTCCAAAAAGGTCACTAGAGCTCAGCCAGAAAGTCCACAGCCCACCTGCTTGAAGGTCCACCAAAAAGGTCACCAGAGCTCAGCCAGAAAGTCCAAAACCCACCTGCTTGAAGGTCCACCAAAAAGGTCACCAGAGCTCAGCCAGAAAGTCCAAAGCCCACCTGCTTGAAGGTCCACCAAAAAGGTCACCAGAGCTCAGCCGGACAGTCCTCAGCCCACCTGCTTGAAGGTCCACCAAAAAGGTCACCAGAGCTCAGCCAGACAGTCCACAGCCCACCTGTTTGAAGGTCCACCAAAAAGGTCACCAGAGCTCAGCCGGACAGTCCACAGCCCACCTGCTTGAATTTCCTCCAAAAAAGGTCACTAGAGCTCAGCCAGACAGTCCACAGCCCACCTGCTTGAAGGTCCACCAAAAAGGTCACCAGAGCTCAGTCACAGTCCACAGCCCACCTGCTTGAATTTCCTCCAAAAAGGTCACCAGAGCTCAGCCAGATAGTCCACAGCCCACCTGCTTGAAGGTCCACCAAAAAGGTCACCAGAGCTCAGCCGGACAGTCCACAGCCCACCTGCTTGAAGGTCTACCAAAAAGGTCACCAGAGCTCAGCCGGACAGTCCACAGCCCACCTGCTTGAAGGTCCACCAAAAAGGTCACCAGAGCTCAGCCGGACAGTCCACAGCCCACCTGCTTGAAGGTCCACCAAAGAGGTCACCAGAGTTCAGCAAGACAGTCCACAGCCCACCTGCTTGAAGGTCCACCAAAAAGGTTACCAGAGCTCAGCCAGACAGTCCACAACCCTCACACAACTGTGTCCTGTTCCACTCAACACTTCATAGACACCTGATTATGGCTTCCTGACCTTTTCAACAGGTGGGTAACAGTAGCCAGGGTGATTTTTAGGATCTTTCCCACTCAACATCTCCCATACCAGGACCTATCAATCCTAGAAAAACTGTAAGTCAGTTTTCCCCTTTTCGCCAGAACATCCCAGAATCCCTCACCCTGCGTGGGTGATAATCCTTGAGTACTCCCAACTGCTTCCTTTTGTCCCTCTTAAAGGGACCACAACCCAAATAATGGGGACACTTATCTCCTATCCAGGACCCATCCTTGGCGTCCTGTACGATATTAATGGGACATAAATTGCCATGCTACCTGTGACCTCGGCACTCTTTGAGAGGAGGGTGGGATAGGTAGCACACGTCTCCAGTTTGCTGAGAATTCATTATTTTTATGGAAACAGCCTGATTTGTGTACATTGTAGTAGAAAGAATGCTTGTATATACTTCTGTTCAAACTCAACAATATTAATAAAAATATTAGAAGATAAGCCACAAGCGCAACCTTGATAAAGAATCCTTCTGTTATTATGTTTATTTTTTCTTTTTATCAAGAAAAACAAAAAGCCTCATCTTCCTTCTTTTCTTTACTTGCGTTCTTGGCCTCCAGAAGGTTTCTTATTGACCCCTACGATGGTCTCAGCGTCTGTCTATCCTTGCTCTGCTGGCAATGAAGTCCTTGGTGGTAAATGGAATAAACAGACATTGTCCAAGGGACTTGAAGAACAATGTTTTTGCATCGTGTAACTCTAACCCTCTAACCTCACCACAGCTAAGAACGTTTTCAGCAAGTACAGAAAGTACTTGTTGCTCTTACCAGAAATAATTCCCCCCCCCCCACCGTGTAATGGAGACGGAAGACATGTTTGAAGTCCAGCCTGGGTGGCACGCTGCTCCTCCGTAGAGCCAGTGCATAAGTGGGTCCAGGGGCGGACTGACCATTTGGGAACTCGGGCACTGCCCGAGGGCCCGGGGTCAGTAGGGGGCCCCATGAGATGCCCCTGGTACCTTTCATAGGCTTTTTTTGCGTGTGGTTTGATTGTAGGTGAGGACACAGGGGCCCCATGAACTCCTATTGCCCGGAGGCCCCATGAGTTGTCAGTCCGCCCCTGGTGTCGTCACTTTAGGACGGGAAGGATGTTACTGGCAGGATCACCAGCTAAAAAAATGAAGGAAAAAAGCATGATAAAAGAACACTAATGCAGACATCACATCGAAAGACTGCAATATATTATATTTTTGGTAGTAGGTAGCTCTAAGGACTGGGTGGACCTTAGGTAAGGTTCAGATACAACATGGCAACAAAGTGTTTTAACTAAAACATTTCTGTATTTTGGACCCAGTGGTGTCATCTCTGGCTCTCTATTCTTCTCTATTATTATTATTATACAGGATTTATGGCGCCAACAATTTGCTCAGAGCTTTACAATATAACGGGAGACAATACAGCAACAATACAGTTCAATACAAGAGGGTTAGGAGCAGGGGCGGACTGACAACTCATGGGGCCCCAGGGCAATAGGGGATCATGGGGCCCCTGTGTCCTTGCCCAAACTCAAAAAAGCCTATGAAAAAGGTACCAGGGGCATCTCATGGGGCCCCCTACTGACCCTGGGCTCTCGGGCAGTGCCTGAGTTTCCAAACGGTCAGTCCGCCCCTGGTTAGGAGGGCCCTGCTCTATTCATGATGGGCAGATGATGGCTAGTTGGAGGGGCCAGCAGGGTGCTGTACATAGCTTCCAGAAAACATGACAGCAACCTGCCTCAGCACTTCTCTTAGGAGCCTTGCTGCAAACAATGGGCTGGCTTTGGGAGGATTTATGCAAATATCAAAATGTCTTGAAGGGTGGTTGTCAGTGTGGAGTGTTGGGTGTTGCTAGGCAGGCTGTATTTGCAGGTGGACTGCCTAAGGCTCCATTCACACCTATGCAGTTTGCTTTTTGTCCCTTTTGAGGTGCTTTTTGCAGTTTGTTTTGCATTTTTGTACATGCATTTTTTTATATTTTTTTCACGCGTTTTGCGTTTTGTTCAGCTTTTTTTTTGTTAAAGTGGAATTTTTTTGTTGCTGAGCCAAAATAAGCCTAGATGTGAACGTGTTCCATAGGAAAGTATGTTAAATGGACTGTAAAGCATTTCTGCAAAAAGCACTAAAAAACGTACTGGTGTGAACAGAGCCTGAAGCAACATGACACGTGATGCTGAGTCTCCAGTATTGGAATGGCTGAAATCCAATAAATGAAAGGGGAGGGCCGGGGGCAGTCAGATTGCAGAGGAAAGTGCTAGATGATGTTGGATGTCCTCCAGCCAGGAAATACGACAGGCTCTATTTAACTAGCTTCTAATGCACCCTGTGGGACATTCTGGACTCCTTCAAATCCCCTTGTCTTGTAGATGCAAACAATTGCTGAGCTGCACACTGTTTACTTTGAATCAGCAAACTTTATTACACAAGGAGCTTACAAAGACACTCCACCCATGCCCTCTGCTGACACATTCACCCCCTGCTGGGGCTCGATCATGGACCTCTAAACGTGTGATATTTTCTTGTTCTTCCCAGGATGCATTGCTCGGCCTGAAGAACCAATCACAGGGCCTGAACATTGCCATATGGGGGGTGGAAAACCCTGTGTAAGCTCTGACATAGATGGACATGGAGCTTATACAGGGATTGGACTTGGGGTTCTGAAAAATTGATTGAGAGGTGGAGGAGGATGGCAATGGTATCAATAGGTAGGTGGGGGTGGGGGGTGCTTGCAAGAGTACTTTCATCAGCTTTCAACAGATCCCCTTTAAAGATATATTAGTATCTCCCATATTTCCTAATTGGTTTTTCAATTACCAAAACCTGAATCCTTCAACTCCAATATGGAAACTTTGACTGGACGGTGGTGCTCTGCTTCCCTCTGGGTTTCTGTAGTTACATTGAAAGGCATTGCAGATTTGAAGGTCGGGATGTCAACTGGTCATAGAGCAGAATGATTTAGGAGAGTGCCCCTGGACATGAAGCCATTGCTGGCCCCTCATTATATGCACATCAGTTATTTTCAGGCTGCAGGCCTTCCTGACCACCTCTACAGATGTCTGCTGGCCTTCCAGGGGGGCAGGTCTCCGCTGAGCTGCCAGCACCAGCCCTGGGGACTTCCCCACCAACTGGTGTCGTGAGGTCTGCTCTCCATCCCGCTCTTTGTGCCATCGCTCTCTCCGTCTCCTCTGCCAACGCCACTGGCACAGAGCTGTAATTGTGCTACAATGGCTATTTAAATAGACAAATGCATGCAGCTCGTGTCTCGCTAGGCCGCCGTGTGCTCCTGTCCCTGGAAGGCCTGCTTACAGATGCATCTGAACACAGAGAGTTCACCACCTGTGGAGCAGACCCAAAAGATATGTGAATATTAAGTTGTGCCATTCGATACAATATGACACATGCTGGGCCCTACATGGACTGCATGGCAATGCTGGGGACAGGATTATACACTCTACATCCAGGGCCAATGAAGGAGGTGTACTACAGACTAGGTATAGGAAGAGAAGAAAGGAAGGAAGGGAGGGAGGGAGGGAGGGAGGGAGGGAGGGAGGAAGGGAGGGAGGAAGGAAGGGAGGGAGGAAGGAAGGAAGGAAGGAAGGAAGGAATAGAGAAGAAAAGAAAAGAGGAACGAATGAGAGGGAGGGAGGGAGGGAGGGAGGAATAGAGAAGAAAAGAAAAGAGGAACGAATGAGAGGAAGGGAGGGAGGGAGGAAGGAAGGAAGGAATAGAGAAGAAAAGAAAAGAGGAACGAATGAGAGGGAGGGAGGGAGGGAGGGAGGAATAGAGAAGAAAAGAAAAGAGGAACGAATGAGAGGAAGGGAGGGAGGGAGGAAGGAAGGAAGGAATAGAGGAGAAAAGAAAAGAGGAACGAATGAGAGGGAGGGAGGGATGGAGGAAGGAAGGAAGGGAGGAAGGAAGGAAGGAAGGAAGGAAGGAAGGAAGGAAGGAAGGGAGGGAGGGAGGGAGGGAGGGAGGAAGGAAGGAAGGAAGGAAGGAAGGAAGGAAGGAAGGAAGGAAGGAAGGAAGGAAGGAAGGGAGGGAGGGAGGGAGGGAGGGAGGGAGGGAGGGAGGGAGGGAGGAAGGAAGGAAGGAAGGAAGGAAGGAAGGAAGGAAGGAAGGAAGGAAGGAAGGAAGGAAGGAAGGGAGGAAGGAAGGAAAGAAGGAAGGAAGGAAGGAAGGAAGGAAGGGAGGAAGGAAGGGAGGAAGGAAGGAAAGAAGGAAGGAAGGAAGGAAGGAAAGAAGGAAGGAATAGAGAAGAAAAGAAAAGAGGAACGAATGAGAGGGAGGGAGGGATGGAGGAAGGAAGGAAGGGAGGAAGGGAGGAAAGAAGGAAGGGAGGGAGGGAGGAAGGAAGGAAGGAAGGAAGGGAGGGAGGGAGGGAGGGAGGGAGGAAGGAAGGAAGGGAGGGAGGGAGGGAGGAAGGAAGGAAGGAAGGAAGGAAGGAAGGAAGGAAGGGAGGAAGGAAGGAAAGAAGGAAGGAAGGAAGGAAGGAAGGAAGGAAGGAAGGAAGGAAGGAAGGAAGGAAGGAAGGGAGGGAGGGAGGGTGGGAGGGAGGGAGGGAGGGAGGAAGGAAGGAAGGAATAGAGAAGAAAAGAAAAGAGGAACGAATGAGAGGGAGGAAGGAAGGAAGGGAGGGAGGGAGGAAGGAAGGAAGGAAGGAAGGAAGGAAGGAAGGAAGGAAGGAAGGAAGGAAGGAAGGGAGGGAGGAGAGGAATATGAAGAGACTGTATGAAGGAAGAAAGGAAAGAAAAGAGGAAGGACAGAGTACAGGGAGAGAAGGGAGGAAGAAAGAACAGAAAGGAAAAGGAAAGGCTAAGTACACAGATAAGATACACACTGTATATTGGAGCTGTTTTACCTGCTGTGAGATTTGCAGTTTTGGCCATGTGGTCCTGGAATAACACAGCTCATCCACACAGCAAAGACCTGTCTGGCATGGCAGGAGACCTGATTTATCTCTGCTGAAGTCAAGCAACCCTTATAGGTCTTGTCCCTCCCCCAGCCTGTGACTAGACAGAGAAACAGCTCATCTCTCTGTCACTCTGCTCTCTCCCCCTATCAGCTTATTGCTTGTTAGCACATGAGCACTCCAGTACACCTGTTGTGTCTTTTATATCTGCCTGGAGTTCTGCTTTAATATCTGTAATTTGCACATCAAACCCGGCTTGGTCCATTGACCAAGCTCCCAGACTGTGTTTATTTCCATAGCTGTGCCTAGATTCATCCTGAGCAAGCTAAGTGCTGATAGCCATTTTCTTTTTGTATTTATTGTAATGATGTATATAGATTGCTTGTGCAGCTGAAATACAACAGAACATTAACTTAATGGAGCCCATTTTTGTATTTCTGATTTGTCTTGTAGCATACAACGCAGTGAAAAATTCCTTTCCGCATCCAACAATGGCGCTCATTGTAAGATGTCATTTGCATGTTTCTTGCCGGAGTCCCGTGCCGCAATACAAACGCTGCATGCTGTGTAATTGCACCTGTAGTCTATAAAGTGGAATTTAGATAGACACATATACAGTAAGTGCCATTATCACATTTATTTCCTCTTTGTGTGACATCCTTATATTTTAAAAAGCTCTTATTAATGGTGTAAAGACAGCACAAACTGTTTTATATTGGAGATTCAGGTGTCAGTATAGAGAGCAATAGGGATGTACAAAGAGCAGTATCCTGCAGCAGCCAATCACAACTAATGCTTGATTGGTGCTTGGCCAACATGGGTGAAGTATGGAACAGAAGGTTATAGAGTGGTCCTCTCTCGCTTATCCTTATGGCATTTTTCCATTGTTGGTTTCCTCATGCGTTCTCGCTTCTTTTTTTTTTATTTTTTCCATAAGCCTCCATTCACACCTAGTAAGTGCTTATGGAAGAATGGGTGCTACCAGGGGCGCACTGACAACTCATGGGGCCCCCAGGAAATAGGGGATCATGGGGCCCCTGTATCCTTGCCCAAAGTCAAAAAAGCCTATGAATAAGGTACCAGGGGCATCTCATGGGGCCCCCTACTGACCCTGGGCCCTCGGGCAGTGCCCGAGTTTCCAAATGGTCAGTCCGCCACTGGTTGCTACTAATGAGGTCCATGGAACCAAAAACACACAACAGGACTCGAGAATAGAGCTCTGAACAGCCTGTATTGAAAAGAATGGGATTCCTATTGCTGAGCGTTATTATGCATAGGTATAAGTGCCAAAAAACCCAGCAAAGACGCTCAGGTGTAAATGGGGGCTTAAATGTTCAGCAGTAGGAATCCAATTCTTTTAAATGCTGGCTGTTCACAGCCATACACTCATTTGTTTGAACTCCACTCTTACTCTTCAATTTCAACTACTGGGCTCTCTATCCAGGTTCCATTCCTGTGTCTAGACCAGGGGTCTCCAAACTTTCCAAAAAAGGGCCAGTTTACTGTTCTTCAGACTTTAGGGGTGCCAGAGTGGCCAGTGGGAATAAATAAATGCCTCAGTGTCAGTGGGAGTCAACAATGCCTCAGGCTTGGAGAAGGAATAGTGCCCCATGATTGATTTTAATGGGAGGAATAGTGCTTCATCATTGGTGTCAGTGGGAGGAATAGTGCCCCATCATTGGTATCAGTGGGAGGAATAGTTCCCCATCATTGGTATCAGTGGGAGGAATAGTGCCCCATCATTGGTGTCAGTGGGAGGAATAGTGCCCCATCATTGGTGTCAGTGAGAGGAATAGTGTCCCATCTTTGGTATTAGCGGGAGGAATAGTGTCCCATTATTGGTGTCAGTGGGAGGAATAGTGCCCCATCATTGGTATCAGAGGAAGGAATAGTGCCCCATCATTGGTATCAGTGGGAGGAATAGTGCCCCATCATTGGTATCAGTGGGAGGAATAGTGTCCCATCATTGGTATCAGTGGGAGGAATAGTGCCCCATCATTGGTGTCAGTGGGAGGAATAGTGCCCCATCATTGGTATCAGTGGGAGGAATAGTGCCCCATCACTGTTATCAGTGGGAGGAATAGTGTCCCATCATTGGTGTCAGTGGGAGGAATAGTGTCCCATCATTGGTGTCAGTGGGAGGAATAGTGCCCCATCATTGGTATCAGTGGGAGGAATAGTGCCCCAGCATTGGTATCAGTGGGAGGAATAGTGCCCCAGCATTGGTATCAGTGGGAGGAATAGAGTCCCATTATTGGTGTCAGTGGGAGGAATAGTGTCCCATATTTGGTATCAGTGGGAGGAATAGTGTCCCATCATTGGTGTCAGTGGGAGGAATAGTGCCCCATCATTGGTATCAGTGGGAGGAATAGTGTCCCATCATTGGTGTCAGTGGGAGGAATAGTGCCCCATCATTGGTATTAGTGGGAGGAATAGTGCCTCATCATTGGTATCAGTGGGAGGAATAGTGCCCCAGCATTGGTATCAGTGGAAGGAATAGAGTCCCATTATTGGTGTCAGTGGGAGGAATAGTGTCCCATATTTGGTATCAGTGGGAGGAATAGTGTCCCATCATTGGTGTCAGTGGGAGGAATAGTGCCCCATCATTGGTATCAGTGGGAGGAATAGTGTCCCATCATTGGTGTCAGTGGGAGGAATAGTGCCCCATCATTGGTATTAGTGGGAGGAATAGTGCCTCATCATTGGTATCAGTGGGAGGAATAGTGTCCCATCATTGGTGTCAGTGGGAGGAATAGTGCCCCATCATTGGTATCAGTGGGAGGAATAGTGCCCCATCATTGGTGTCAGTGGGAGGAATAGTGCCCCATCATTGGTGTCAGGGAGAGGAATAGTGCCCCATCATTGGTATTAGCGGGAGAAATAGTGCCCCATCTTTGGTATCAGTGGGAGGAATAGTGCCCCATCATTGGTATCAGTGGGAGGAATAGTGTCCCATCATTGGTATCAGTGGGAGGAATAGTGCCCCATCATTGGTATCAGTGGGAGGAATAGTGTCCCATCATTGGTGTCAGTGGGAGGAATAGTGCCCCATCATTGGTGTCAGTGGGGGGAATAGTGCCCCATCATTGGTATCAGTGGGAGGAATAGTGCCCCATCATTGGTGTCAGTGGGAGGAATATTGCACCCATCATTGGTATCAGTGGGAGGAATAGTGTCCCATCATTGGTGTCAGTGGGAGGAATAGTGCCCCATCTTTGGTATTAGTGGGAGGAATAGTGCTCCATCATTGGTGCCAGTGGGAGGAATAGTGCCCCGTCATTGGTATCAGTGGAAGGAATAGTGCCCCATCATTGGTATCAGTGGGAGGAATAGTGCCCTATCATTGGTATTAGTTGGAGGAATAGTGCCCCATCATTGGTGTCAGTGGGAGGAATAGTGCCCCATCAGTGGAATTACTGGGAGGAATAGTGCCCCATCATTGGTGTCAGTGGGAGGAATAGTGCACCCATCATTGGTATCAGTGGGAGGAATAGTGTCCCATCATTGGTGTCAGTGGGAGGAATAGTGCCCCATCTTTGGTATTAGTGGGAGGAATAGTGCTCCATCATTGGTGCCAGTGGGAGGAATAGTGCCCCGTCATTGGTATCAGTGGAAGGAATAGTGCCCCATCATTGGTATCAGTGGGAGGAATAGTGCCCTATCATTGGTATTAGTTGGAGGAATAGTGCCCCATCATTGGTGTCAGTGGGAGGAATAGTGCCCCATCAGTGGAATTACTGGGAGGAATAGTGCCCCATCATTGGTGTCAGTGGGAGGAATAGTGCACCCATCATTGGTATCAGTGGGAGGAATAGTGTCCCATCATTGGTGTCAGTGGGAGGAATAGTGCCCCATCTTTGGTATTAGTGGGAGGAATAGTGCTCCATCATTGGTGCCAGTGGGAGGAATAGTGCCCCATCATTGGTGTCCGTGGGAGGAATAGTGCTCCATCATTGGTATCAGTGGGAGGAATAGTGCCCCGTCATTGGTATCAGTGGGAGGAATAGTGCCCCATCATTGATGTCAGTGGGAGGAATAGTGCCCCATCATTGGTATCAGTGGGAGGAATAGTGCCCCATCATTGGTGTCAGTGGGAGGAATAGTGCACCCATCATTGGTATCAGTGGGAGGAATATTGTCCCATCATTGGTGTCAGTGGGAGGAATAGTGCCCCATCTTTGGTATTAGTGGGAGGAATAGTGCTCCATCATTGGTGCCAGTGGGAGGAATAGTGCCCCATCATTGGTGTCAGTGGGAGGAATAGTGCTCCATCATTGGTATCAGTGGGAGGAATAGTGCCCCCTCATTGGTATCAGTGGGAGGAATAGTGCCCCATCATTAGTGTCAGTGGAAGGAATAGTGCCCCATCATTGGTATCAGTGGGAGGAATAGTGCCCCATCATTGGTGTCAGTGGGAGGAATAGTGCCCCATCATTGGTATCAGTGGGAGGAATAGTGCCCCATCATTGGTGTCAGTGGGAGGAATAGTGCACCCATCATTGGTATCAGTGGGAGGAATAGTGTCCCATCATTGGTGTCAGTGGGAGGAATAGTGCCCCATCTTTGGTATTAGTGGGAGGAATAGTGCTCCATCATTGGTGCCAGTGGGAGGAATAGTGCCCCATCATTGGTGTCAGTGGGAGGAATAGTGCTCCATCATTGGTATCAGTGGGAGGAATAGTGCCCCGTCATTGGTATCAGTGGGAGGAATAGTGCCCCATCATTAGTGTCAGTGGAAGGAATAGTGCCCCATCATTGGTATCAGTGGGAGGAATAGTGCCCTATCATTGGTATTAGTTGGAGGAATAGTGCCCCATCATTGGTATCAGTGGGAGGAATAGTGCCCCATCATTGGTATCACTAGGAGGAATAGTGTCCCATCATTGGTGTCAGTGGGAGGAATAGTGCCCCATCATTGGTGTCAGTGGGAGGAATAGTGCCCCATCATTGGTATCAGTGGGAGGAATAGTGCCCCATCATTGGTGTCAGTGGGAGGAATAGTGCACCCATCATTGGTATCAGTGGGATGAATTGTGTCCCATCATTGGTGTCAGTGGGAGGAATAGTGCCCCATCTTTGGTATTAGTGGGAGGAATAGTGCTCCATCATTGGTGCCAGTGGGAGGAATAGTGCCCCATCATTGGTGTCAGTGGGAGGAATAGTGCTCCATCATTGGTATCAGTGGGAGGAATAGTGCCCCATCATTGGTATCAGTGGGAGGAATAGTGCTCCATCATTGGTGTCAGTGGGAGGAATAGTGCCCCATCATTGGTATCAGTGGGAGGAATAGTGCCCCATCATTGGTATCAGTGGGAGGAATAGTGCCCCATCATTGGTATCAGTGGGAGGAATAGTGCCCTATCATTGGTATTAGTTGGAGGAATAGTGCCCCATCATTGGTGTCAGTGGGAGGAATAGTGCCCCATCATTGGAATTACTGGGAGGAATAGTGTCCCATCATTGTATTAGTGGGAGGAATAGTACCCCATCATTGGTATCACTAGGAGGAATACTGCACCATCATTAGTATGATTGGGTGCAATAGGGCCTAATTGTTTATATCAGTGAGAGGAATTATGTCCCATTGCTGGTGTTGTGAGAGGAATGGTACCAATCACTGGTGTCATTGGAAGGAAAAATGCCCCATTGTTGGTGTCAGTGAGAGAAATGGTTTCCCACTGTTGATGTCATTGGAAGGAATGGTGCCACAACATCAATGTGTCGCCTGGGATAATCCATGGAGTTCTCTAGGCTTGACACAACAGAGAGTGCTCCATGACTGGTCATGGACAGGTCACATCACTTGGCCTTTTTTCTCTTTCTTTTTACAGCAGCCAATCAGAATCCATTCTCTACTTGTGGTGAGGTTGAATGTGCAACAGAAGGTTGTAGAGTGAGTGGTCCTCTCTTCCCCACCATTCTAACAGTTGTTCAATATTGATTTCCTTGTTTTTTTCTTCCATATGCTTCCATTCACACCTAGTAAGCATATATGGAAGCATGGGTGCTATTACCAAGGTCTATAATACCAAAAATACTGGCAAGATTCGTGTCTTCCACAGAAATGAACCGCACTTAATTGATCTTTATGAGAGACATCACAAGTGTCATTTAAAAGATAATGGAACCTTTATCACAGAGATTAAAATAACATACAAAAATGCAATATTAAAATAAAGACAGGGTTGAACCCCCAAGAAGGAAAAGGGGGGGGGGGGAGAGAAATTCCCTTACAGCAAATACCCTCTCTGGATCTTGGAATAAAAGCAAATAACTTGATTGAAAAAACATATTATCGCTAACCCCCTTTTATTATTAATTTCAGGTACTTATACAGCGCCATCAATTTACGCAGCACTTTACATATATATTGTACATTCACATCAGTCCCTAACCCTCAAGGGGCGTACAATCTAAGGTCCCTAACCCTCAAGGGGCGTACAATCTAAGGTCCCTAACCCTCAAGAAGCGTACAATCTAAGGTCCCTAACCCTCAAGGGGCATACAATCTAAGGTCCCTAACCCTCAAAGGGTGCACAATCTAAGGTCCCTAACCCTCAAGGGGGGTACAATCTAAGGTCCCTAACCCTCAAGGGGCGTACAATCTAAGGTCCCTAACCCTCAAGGGGCGTACAATCTAAGGTCCCTAACCCTCAAGGGGTGTACAGTCTAAGATCCCTAACCCTCAAGGGGCGTACAATCTAAGGTCCCTAACCCTCAAGGGGCGTACAGTCTAAGGTCCCTAACCCTCAAGGGGCGTACAATCTAAGGTCCCTAACCCTCAAGGGGCGTACAGTCTAAGGTCCCTAACCCTCAAGGGGCGTACAATCTAAGGTCCCTAACCCTCAAGGGGCGTACAATCTAAGGTCCCTAACCCTCAAGGGGCGTACAATCTAAGGTCCCTAACCCTCAAGGGGCGTACAATCTAAGGTCCCTAACCCTCAAGGGGCGTACAATCTAAGGTCCCTAACCCTCAAGGGGCGTACAATCTAAGGTCCCTAACCCTCAAGGGATGTACAATCTAAGGTCCCTAACCCTCAAGGGGCGTACAATCTAAGGTCCCTAACTCACATTCATATACAGCCATAAAGGCATTTGTTGGCTTTGGTTGGAGTAGAGACCTTTGTTTGGGTTTTATTGAACCATGGTGGGGAATTTCACATCGTTTCCTGTGCTTGTGACCCACTCAGGAAGTAATCTCCACAAAGAGGATGGACATATCAATAAAAACCAAACACAGGTCTCTACCCTATTTATTTCTTTCAGGTGTACACTTTATATATATATATTGTACATTCACATCAGTCCCTAACCCTCAAGGGGCGTACAATCTAAGGTCCCTAACTCACATTCATACATACACATACCAGGGACAATTTGGACAGGAACCAATTAACCTACCAGCCTGTCTCTGGGAGGAAACCAGAGTATCCAGAGGAAACCCACGCAGACACAGGGAGAACATGCAAACTCCAGGCAGGTGGTGTTTGGCTGGGATTCAAACCAACAACCCGAGTACTGCCAGGTGGAAGTGCTAACCATTTAGCCACTGTGATTTTGGACAGAAGCTCATCCTCACCATCCTCTCAAGCCAAGCCTTGTCAAAATCCCTTACCAGAAATTTAGATACACTTCAACTGGTAGACTCCTGGAGGGCACATAATGTAGGAGCTAGAGATTATTCATTTTACTCCCACCCACATGGCTCTTATGCTAGACTAGATTATATATATTGTTCTCCTATTCTGCTAGCTAACTCTAGGAAATCTTGCATTCATTTAAGCCCCTGGTCGGATCATAATATTATCGCGCTATCTATCACTTTCATAGGTTTAGCACCTACCCTCTACTGGTGACTCAACGACTCTATGCTTACGGATACTAACTCTCGCCAAGAAGTAGTTACTTCTATTCAAGAATATTTTCAGTCAAACACAACTCCTGATATCTCTCCGGCCATCTTGTGGGTAACCCATAAGGCGGTCCTGCGAGGCCGCCTTATATCCATGGCTTCTTCTAGAAATAGAGAACAGTGGAAAAAAATTCAGAAACTTACCCGAGAATTAGAAGCACATTATGGAGCTCATGTTGGCAATCCATCTCTCCTTAACAAAACGATGTTATCGCAAAAGCGTCTAGAATTGAATACTTTACTTTACCAGAAAACTGAAAAAGCTCTACGTTGGTCGAAGGCCTCCTTTTTATTACATAGTAACTCAGCATCTACTATGTTCGCACGGAAATTAAACCATTCTATATGACCCCCACATATCTACAAGTTACATACTAAATCCAGCAGTATCTCCTCTCTGGGTATTTTTTGAAAATTTTTATTTCACTCTATTAGCTTCCCTGCAACCAACCCCGCTCCCCCAAAAGGCTCATGGCTTGATTCTATACCCCACCCTGCTCTTACAGCCCTCTCAGATATCCTCTCTCAATGCCCCATGCGCTTTGGAGGAAATAGCCCGTGCGATTAGCGCACTAAAAACTTCCACAGCACTGGGCCCGATGGGTTTACTGCCAGTTATTATAAACATTTTACCCTACATTAGCTTCCTTTTTGATGTCATTAATCAAAGATGTTTTGCATGGAGGCAGGTTTCCTGAGGAGATGCTGCTGGCTAACAGGTCTCTATTACCTAAACCACTAAAAGACCATCATCTACCTGAAAATTATAGACAAATCTCAGTAATGAATAATGGTCTGAAAATATTCAGCCGCATTCTGGCAGATAGGTTGGCCCCTATTGTCTCCTCACTGGTCTCTCCTGACCAATTGGGATTTATCCTAGACAGACTTATGCAGGCCACAGATGGGTCGAAAATTGGCTGATTTTTCGGCCCCCCAAAAAACGGTCCATTTTCGCACTGTTAATGGGTTAATTGGTCGTCCGTTTTTCTGGATTTTGGCACAGAAAAAGAAAAAGAAGAAGAAGAAGAAAAAGAAAAAGAAGAAAAAGAAGAAGAAGAAAAGAAGAAGAAAAAGAAGAAGAAGAAGAAGAAGAAGAAAAAGAAGAAGAAGAAGAAGAAGAAGAAGAAGAAGAAGAAGAAAAAAAGAAGAAGAAGAAGAAGAGTAGAAGAAGAAGAATTCCAGTCCGCTATTACATTTGACATGAAAAAGTCTTGCGGTTGCAACAATGTATCCATTTGTATCCGAATAAAAACATCTGTATCCGAAATGGATACAAATAGATACAATGTTGTAACCACTATACTTTTTAATGTCAAATATAATAGCGGAGCTCTCTGCAGGGCACAGAAGTAATTAAATGCCGGCCGTAGACGGGACGAAAAGCGGCCAATTTTTTTTTTACCGTTGGTGGTAACGTCGGCCTATTGAACGACCGATTTTTTGTTTTTTTGTTTAAAAAAAGGCCGGTTTTTGATCCATCTATGGCCTGCATTATCAAGGACAACATTCCTCTCACATTAAATGTTATTCAGGATGTCAATTTGCATTCTAAAGAAGCTTTGTTGCTGAGCCTGGACATTAACAAGGCCTTTGATAGTGTCCTCTGGCCCTATCTGTTTTCATTACTGCAGAAGATGGGCTTTAGTCTGTCTGGTGTACATGCTTTATACGACTCCCCCAAAACAAGAATAAGACTTCCAGGCTGCAACTCTGATTTTTTTACACTGGGCAGGGGCGCCCGTCAGGGTTGTCCTCTTTTGCCCTTATTATTTTCGCTAGCATTGGAACCCTTGGCAATTGCAATAAGATCAAATTCGTAAATTTCTGGTTACCCATTATTGCTTTCACATTTCAAAATATGTATCTATGCTGATGATGTTATCCTTTTCCTTACTAACCTGTTAATATCATTGCCTAATTTATGCACAGTACTGAATGACTTTGCTATAGTATCAGATCTTACTGTAAATTTTACTAAATCAGTAGTTATGTTCCCAATTCCCTGAGTGCATCTCTCCGTAATTCTTTTCCATTTCGTTGGGCCACAGATCGGATTTCCTACCTAGGTATTAATCTCACTCCCAGATAATCAAAATTATTTGCTGCTAATTACTGACCATGTGTGTCACGCCCGTCTACTCTATTGAAGATCTAGCATGGTTACCCTATCTCATTCTTGGGTAGAGTAACGGCAGTCAAAATGAATATCTTGCCTAAATTACTTTATCTATTTAGAGCACTCCCAATCCCTGTCTCGAAATCATTCCTAGATCGCTTTCAACGGATAATTAACAATTTTATCTGGAGTAACAAACGTCCTCGTTTTACTTCATTGCTTCTGTCAGGGCTCCAGGTATGACCAGAGGTGCGTGGACAGACACAGGGAAACACAGACTTCAGGTATGGCATGTAAAACAATATAATTTATTAAAGGCAACACAAACATAAACGCCGTGCAACAAACCAAACCCAAAACTAACACAAATACGGACAACCAGGTGCAATAAACCCTAAACTGATATATATATGTATAAATATGGAGCACAACGTAGTTAGGTGGGCCGGGTCGGTAGCTAATGGGCAGACAAGGTACAAGAAGTAGGCAGAAGATTGGTCAGGAGTAGCCGAGGTCGGTGCAGGCAGCGTTCAAGCAGAGTCAGGATCAAGCAAAGTCAGGATCAGGCAGAAAGCAGACAGGATGCAGGTACAGGGGCTCATGGGAACAATACACCAAGGCATGGACTGCAGGCCTAGCCATTCCTTAAATACACCCCCTGCAATCAGCCTCAGGTGATGGCTTGATTGCAGGAGTGAGCTTCTGGCTGCTGAGAGCATCCACTGGCCAGCCCTGGTACTGCAGCCCACACGGCAGGTGAATCCTACCACCAGTGGTGAATCCATTCCTGACAGCTTCTATAACAGTCGCAACGGGCGGGTGGCCTCGGTCTTCCCAATTTCTGGCTTTACTACCTGTTGGTCCGTTTCGCACAATTATCACAATGGGTGACTATTTATTTTCAGATCCCGTGGATCAGATTTGAATCTCAGTCTACACGTCCGTTCTATCTACCAGGCATATTGTGGTCGAAAATTCCTCCTCGCTCATTATTGATCCATAATTCCATTGTTGCCCAATCATTGATGCTTTGGTCCTGATAAAAAAAAAAATTCAATCTGGTTTCCTCTGTCTCCCCAGGTGCATCATTTTTTGGCGACCTGAATTTTATTACGGCTTTTTCCTCTCCACAGGCATTCCATTGGTGTACGATAGATCCTTTATCAGGTTATCTGACTTTCAAAGAGGAAGATCTTATATCACCTTTGAGATGCTACGTATACTTTTTGATATCCCGCTTCAGGAATATTATCGATATCGACAGATTAGACATTTTTTTAATTCACATTTTGGCCTTATACCTTCATCTCCGATTTTGTTTTTCAAACGCATTAGTCGTGACTCTCCCAGGGGCAGGGATCTTATTTCAGATTTGTATCACCAATTTTTGGTTAGTTCCTTTCCCACACCCCCTCTATATAGACAAAAATGGGAAGCGGGATAGTGGTATCACCTTTTCAGATGAGGATTGGGATCACATGGTGGATAACATACGTAAGAGCTCTCAAGGTATTAACCAGTTGGTGCTATACCCCATCTAGACTACATGTCCTGTATCCAGGGATGTCCCACCTATACTTCTGGGGCTGTGGCCTTGCCGGTACTCTGGTACATACATTTTGGGCTTGCCCAAGCCTCTCCTTGGTGTGGCGCAGGATCTCTGCGTTAGCTTCTGCACTGGCGGGTGCCCCGGTGCATCTGACTATGCAGTCCTGCCTATTGGGAGCTCATATCTCGGGGGGTTCAAACTGAGGTTATGAGGCTACTCCATACCATTTGTATATCCACCCTATGGGTTACCGCCCTACACTGGAAATCTCTCATGGTACCATTGGCCTCTGTGCTAAATAGAGTTGATGATTTGATGCTCATAGAAATAATTCATTATACTTTACTGGACAAGATGCACATATTTGATAGAAAATGGGAAATTTGGAGAACTCATAGACATTTACTATATGACTAAGAAACACCCATGTTTGGATTGATTGACTTACTCTGTTAATAGATGTATAACTCTGCCTACATCTCTATTTACATTGCTCGTGTACTTAAACTCTTTTCACTCCTCTTCTCTTTTCTTTTTCTTTACTCTACATGATTGTACCTTTTTAAAATGTACACTTCAGTTGTGCCTTGTTTCTGTTTTACACAACGTTTGAAGCTGTAATGTCATTTTACAGTTTATTTCTTGAACAATAAAACTGTAAACAAAAAAAAAAGAAAAAACATATTATCAATATATAAGGTACTACAGGTGTGCTTGTCCAATTCCAAAGTCTAACGCATTTCACTTATTTATTGCTTTTTTTTAGGATCATAAAGCTGAGAGGGTGTCACTAAATACATGAATGAACAATTTAACAAATATACACAATATGTTGATATATTACATAGAAATGTTATGCTCCCACAGGCAAGGCCACACAGTTCAGCACATATTTACCAGTCTTGGGGGTGGACACAGGGGTACTCAGGACACACCAAGACCCCCCCAAAAGGAGGACAGGAGGCAGTCCCCAAAATTACACAGGCACCTTAAAACAAGCGATATTCAATTTATTATCATCTTAAAATAAAAGGATATACAGTTGCAAGAAAAAGTATGTGAACCCCTTGGGATTACGTGGAGTTTTGCATGAATTGGGCATAAAATGTGCTCTGAACGTCATCTAAGTCACAACAATAGAAGAACACAGTCTGCTGAACATAATACTACACAAACATTAGATGTTGCCATGGTTTAATTGCACATAACATGTAAACATTCACAGTGCGGGGAGGAAAAAGTATGTGAACCTTTGGACTTAATAACTGCTTGACCCTCCTTTGGCAGCAATAACCTCAACCAAACATTTCCTGTAATTGCAGATCAGACCTGCACAACGATCTGGAGTCATTTTGGACCACTCCTCTTCACAAAACTGTTTCAGTGTAGCAATATTCTTGGGATGTCTGGTGTGAATCGCTCTCTTAAGGTCATGCCACAGCATTTCAATCGGGTTGAGGTCAGGACCCTGACTGGGCCACTCCAGAAGGCGTATTCTGTGCTGTTGCAGCCATTGTTTTGTTGAATTACTTGTATGCTTTGGGTCATTGTCCTGTTGCATCACCCATCCTCTGCGGAGCTTCAGTTGGCGGACAGATGGTCGTACGTTTTCCTGCAAAATGTCTTGATAAACTCTGGAATTCATTTTCCCATCAATGACAACAATCCGTCCAGGCCCTGAGGCAGCAAAGCAGCCCCAAACCATAATGCTCCCTCCGCCATGTTTCACAGTGGGGATGAGGTTTTGATGTTGGTGTGCTGTGCCTTTTTTTCCCCCACACATAGTGTTGTGTGTTCTTCCCAAACAACTCAATCTTGGTTTCATCTGTCCACAGTATATTTTGCCAGTAGTGCTGTGGAACATCCAGGTGCTCTTTTGCAAACTTCAAACGTGCTGCAATCTTCTTTTTGGACAGCAATGGCTTCCTCCGTGGTGTCCTCCCATGTACTCCATTCTTGTTTAATGTTTTCCTTATTGTAGGTGTGTCAACAAAAATGTTAGCATGTGCCAGAGATTTCTGTAGGTCTTTAGGTGACACTCTGGGATTCTTCTTTACCTCATGCAGCATTCTGCTCTGTGCTCTTGCAGTCATTTTTACAGGACGACCGCGCCTAGGGAGAGTAGCAACAGTGCTAAACTTTCTCCATTTGTAGACAGTCTGTCTTACCGTGGACACATGAACAGCAAGGCTTTTGGAGATACTTTTGAAACCCTTTCCAGCTTCATGCAAGTCAACAATTCTTGATGGTAGGTCTTCTGAGAGCTCTTTTCTGAGAGGCATGGTTCACATCACACAGTGCTTCTTGAAACCAGTAAACCCAAAACAGGTGTGTGTTTTTTAAGGTCAGGACAGCTGTCAGCAACACATCCAATATCATCACATTGATTGGAGTCAAGGTTGGCTCACTCCTGGCTCCAATTAGCTCTGGGAGAAGTCATTAAGCTAGGGCCTCACATACTTTTTCCTCCCTGCACTGTGAATGTTTACATGTTATGTGCAATTAAACCATGGCAACATCTAATGTTTGTGTAGTATTATGTTCAGCAGACTGTGTTCTTCTATTGTTGTGACTTAGATGACATTCAGAGCACATTTTATGCCCAATTCATGCAAAACTCCAAGTAATCCCAAGGGGTTCACATACTTTTTCTTGCAACTGTATGTATGGTAGTATCTCAATCTTTCAAATACTTAAAAAAATGGTATAAACGTGATGAATGGCAGCCTTTATACCCCCTGGTGCTTTTGACAGGTGCTACCAAGTGAATGGAGCCTCTGTGCAAAACAGCTTGTAAAACACTCTCTAAAAGCCTCTGACTCAGTATTGCCATCCAGTCACCATCCTTGCCATGCCCCTGATGATGTCATAATGATGAAACATGTACAGAGGAGTTTCATGGAGAGAGAGATTGTTTTTACAGTGAGTTGCTTGCTTCTACTGTTCTCCTCATGGTGTGGGTTAGCTGTACGTCTGACTGAGATCTGGGGGAGGTGGTGGCTTAGTACTTTGATGCACCAGCTATTCTGACATACAGATGTGAGTGCTACACTATATTGCCAATAGTATTGGGACACCCCTCCAAATCATTGGATTCGGGTGTTCCAATCACCTCCATGGCCACAGGTGTATACAATCAAGCCCCTAGGCATGCAGACTGCTTCTACAAACATTGGTGAAAGAATGGGTCGCTCTCAGGAGCTCAGTGACTCCAAGCGTGGTCCCGTGATAAGTGGCCACCTGTGCAATAAGTCCATCCGTGACATTTCCTGGCTACTAAATATTCCACGCTCAACTGTTAGTGGGATTATAACAAAGTGGAATAAACTGGGAACAACAGCCACTCAGCCACCAAGTGGTAGGCCACATCACATGACAGGGCGGGGTCAGCGCATGCTGAAGCGCACAGTGCGCAGAAGTCACCAACTGTCTGCAGAGTCAATAGCTAAAGATCTCCAAACTTTGTGTGGCCTTCATATGAGCCCATCAACAGTGCGTAGAGAGCTTCATGGAATGGGTTTCCATGGCCGAGCAGCTGCATCCAAGCCTTCCATGACCAAGTGCAATGCAAAGCGTCGGATGCCGTGGTGTAAATTACGCAACCACTGGACTCTAGAGCAGAAGAGACATGTTCTCTGGAGTGACCAATCATGCTTCTCTGTCTAGCAATCCAATGGACGTGTCTGGGTTTGGCAGTTGCCAGAAGAATGGTACTTGCCTGACTGCATTGTGCCAAGTGTAAAGTTTGGTGGAGGGGGGATTATGGTGTGGGGTTATTTTTCAGGGATTGGGCTTGGACATGGATGAGCAAGTTTGGGGTAAGGAACTTGAATGGTCTGCACAGAGTCCTGACCTCAACCCAATAGAACACCTTTGGGATAAATTAGAGTGGAAACCAAAAGCCAGGCCTTCTAGTCTGACATCGGTGCCTGACCTGCACTTCTGGAAGAATGGTCAAACCTTCCCATAGACACCCTCCTAAACCTTGTGGACGGCCTTCCCAGAAGAGTTGAAGCTGTTAAAGCTGCAAAGGGCGGTCCAACTCAATATTGAACCATACGGTCTACGACTGGGATGCCATTAAAGTTCATGTGCGTGTAAAGGCAGATGGCCCAGTACTTTTGGCAATATAGTATATGTTTTTAATAAATAGTTTTTTACACTATGAGGCTCTCTCTTGTTTTGAGGCTGGGTTTGTTACCAAGTCCATTGACTATCTGTAGCAGGGTTTCTCAACCAGGGTTCAGTGGAACCCTAAGGTTCCCCAAGAGGTTGCTAAGTGTTCCTTGAGCAATGAGCAATTTTTGCTTCTCAGATACAGTTGCAAGAAAAAGTATGTGAACCCCTTGGGATTACGTGAAGTTTTGCATGAATTGGGCATAAAATGTGCTCTGGATGTCATCTAAGTCACAACAATAGAAGAACACAGTCTGCTGAACATAATACTACACAAACATTAGATGTTGCCATGGTTTAACTGCACATAACATGTAAACATTCACAGTGCAGGGAGGAAAAAGTATGTGAACCTTTGGACTTAATAACTGGTTGACCCTCCTTTGGCAGCAATAAACTCAACCAAACGTTTCCTGTAGTTGCAGATCAAACCTGCACAACTATCTGGAATAATTTTGGACCACTCCTCTTCACAAAACTGTTTCAGTGTAGCAATATTCTTGGGATGTCTGGTGTGAATCGCTCTCTTAAGGTCATGCCACAGCATTTCAATTGGGTTGAGGTCAGGACTCCAGAAGGCGTATTCTGTGCTGTTGCAGCCATTGTTTTGTTGAATTGCTTGTATGCTTTGGGTCATTGTCCTGTTGGATCACCCATCCTCTGCGGAGCTTCAGTTGGCGGACAGATGGTCGTACGTTTTCCTGCAAAATGTCTTGATAAACTCTGGAATTCATTTTCCCATCAATGATAACAATCCGTCCAGGCCCTGAGACAGCAAAGCAGCCCCAAGCCATGATGCTCCCTCCACCATGTTTTACAGTGGGGATGAGGTTTTGATGTTGGTGTGCTGTGCTTTTTTTTCTCCACACATAGTGTTGGTGTTCTTCCCAAACAACTCAATCTTGGTTTCATCTGTCCACAGTATATTTTGCCAGTAGTGCTGTGGAACATCCAGGTGCTCTTTTGCAAACTTCAAACGTGCTGCAATATTCTTTTTGGACAGCAATGGCTTCCTCCATGGTGTCCTCCCATGTACTCCATTCTTGTTTAATGTTTTCCTTATTGTAGATGTGTCAAGAAAAATGTTAGCATGTGCCAGAGATTTCTGTAGGTCTTTAGCTGACACTCTGGGATTCTTCTTTACCTCATGCAGCATTCTGCGCTGTGCTCTTGCAGTCATTTTTACAGGATGACCACGCCTAGGGAGAGTAGCAACAGTGCTAAACTTTCTTCATTTGTAGACAGTATGTCTTACCGTGGACACATGAACATCAAGGCTATTGGAGATACTTTTGTAACCCTTTCCAGCTTCATGCAAGTCAAGAATTCTTGATCGTAGGTCTTCTGAGAGCTCTTTTCTGCGAGGCATGGTTCACATCAGACAGTGCTTCTTGAAACCAGTAAACCCAAAACAGGTGTGTGTTTCTTAAGGGCAGGACAGCTGTCAGCAACACATCCAATATCATCACACTGATTGGAGTCAAGGTTGGCTCACTCCTGGCTTCAAATAGCTCTGGGAGAAGTCATTAAGCTAGGGCCTCACATACTTTTTCCTCCCTGCACTGTGAATGTTTACATGTTATGTGCAATTAAACCATGGCAACATCTAATGTTTGTGTAGTATTATGTTCAGCAGACTGTGTTCTTCTATTGTTGTGACTTAGATGACGTTCAGAGCACATTTTATGCCCAATTCATGCAAAACTCCACATAATCCCAAGGGGTTCACATACTTTTTCTTGCAACTGTAAGTTTCCAGGTACACTATTGAATTTTTTAGCTATCTGTAAGGGGGTATTTCTTCCCAATGGTCATCACACTAATGTATCATAAGCTGTAAATATTGTAATTTTTAGAAGGGGTTCTCTTAGACTGAAAAGTTATTTCAAGAGTTCCTCTGTGTTGAAAAAAATTGAAGCTGGTCTATAGAGACATCCACCTGCAGTTGCTTTCCTAAATCCCTGATTTTAAGGCTCCATTGGCCCTTGTGATGAGGGCCCATCTGTGAGGTGAGCATATACCTTTGGGGATCCCTGGTGGTGGTCTTCATGGATGTTCCCAATTTTATGTTGTACAACTGCTTTTGCACAATTCTTTTGGACTTTGTTGCTTATTTGTGCATGGAGACTTTCGTGGACTCCAAAATTGTATTTTTGCATGCAGTTAATTTATTTAAGTGTTATTTTTTCTACACATTATTATCATTTCATATATTGAATTTATAGTGTTTTTGTTCATATTTACAGGGCAGCACTATACATATACAGTGGGGCACAAAAGTATTTAGTCAGCCACCAATTGTGCAAGTTCTCCCACTTAAAAAGATGAGAGAGGCCTGTAATTGGCATGATAGGTAGACCTCAACTATGAGAGACAAAATGAGAAAAAAAAATCCAGACAATCACATTGGCTGATTTGGAAAGAATTTATTTGCAAATTATGGTGGAAAATAAGTATTTGGTCACCTACAAACAAGCAAGATTTCTGGCTCTCACAGACCTGGACCTTCTCATTTAAGAGGCTCCTCTGTCCTGCACTCATTACCTGTATCAATGGCACCTGTTTGAACTTGTTATCAGTATAAAATACACCTGTCCACAACCTCAAACAGTCACACTCCAAACTCCACTATGGTGAAGACCAAAGAGCTGTGGAAGGACACCAGAAACAAAATTGTAGACCTGCACCAGGCTGGGAAGACTGAATCTGCAATAGGCAAGCAGCTTGGTGTGAACAAATCAACTGTGGGAGCAATAATTAGAAAATGGAAGACATACAAGACCACTGATAATCTCCCTCGATCTGGGGCTGCACGCAAGATCTCACCCCGTGGGGTCAAAATGATCACAAGAACGGTGAGAAAAATCCCAGGACCACACGGGGGGACCTAGTGAATGACCTGCAGAGAACTGGGACCAACGTAACAAAGGCTACCATCAGTAACACACTACGCCGCCAGGGACTCAGATCCTGCAGTGCCAGACGTGTCCCCCTGCTTAAGCCAGTACATGTCCGGGCCCGTCTGAAGTTTTCTAGAGAGCATTTGGATGATCCAGAAGAGGATTGGGAGAATGTCATATGGTCAGATGAAACCAAAATAGAACTGTTTGGTAGAAACACAACTCGTCGTGTTTGGAGGAGAGAGAATGCTGAGTTGCATCCAAAGAACACCATATCTACTGTGAAGCATGGGGGTGGCAACATCATGCTTTGGGGCTGTTTCTCCGCATAGGGACCAGGACGACTGATCCATGTACAGGACAGAATGAATGGGGCCATGTATCGTGAGATTTTGAGTGCAAACCTCCTTCCATCAGCAAGGGCATTGAAGATGAAACGTGGCTGGGTCTTCCAGCATGACAATGATCCCAAACATACCGCCCGGGCAACGAAGGAGTGGCTTCGTAAGAAGCATTTCAAGGTCCTGGAGTGGCCTAGCCAGTCTCCAGATCTCAACCCCATAGAAAACCTTTGGAGGGAGTTGAAAGTCCGTGTTGCCCAGCGACATCCCCAAAACATCACTGCTCTAGAGGAGATCTGCATGGAGGATGGGCCAACATACCAGCAACAGTGTGTGCCAACCTTGTGAAGACTTCCAGGAAACGTCTGACCTCTGTCATTGCCAACAAAGGATATATAACAAAGTATTGACATGAACTTTTCATATTCACCAAATACTTATTTTCCACCATAATTTGCAAATAAATTCTTTCCAAATCAGCCAATGTGATTGTCTGGATATTTTGTCTTTCATAGTTGAGGTCTACCTATGATGCCAATTACAGGCCTCTCTCATCTTTTTAAGTGGGAGAACTTGCACAATTGGTGGCTGACTAAATACTTTTTTGCCCCACTGTATGCCTACAAAACTGGCTCACCAACTCTGTCTAGACTTTATAATCTGCAGCATAAAGACACACATAAAGCATCCTTAAAATGTAGCGCTGGAAAGATAAAAACGGTAACAAGAGTTACATAGTCTGATCTAGCACCTGTACCCCTCGTCATACTCTGAAATCTGATTAGTAGCCATGGGTTATTGCACTTTCATCCATTGCCCTTTGTACTGCTTTAATGAGTAAGGCATAAATTACATACACTGCAAATCTAAAACTCATTATCAATTAGTACTGTGTCTGATGACAGGGCTGGACAAATCCCAACAGTTATTATTAATATCATTATTGGCTTATATCGTGTCAACATCTCCTGTGGCCCTGTACAAAGAAATAGGTACCTCAGGGGTGGATAATAGATTTAAAATGTTAAAGCTTTATAGAAGATGACAGTGTATGCCTTGCCAGACAGTGGAGGAGGAAGCGGTGATGGATCAAAAGGTTTTGTGTGAGGTGACAGCATGTGCCTTGTCAGATATTGGATTTCACTGTACGCTGTGCGCTTCTTACGTTGTGGATTAGAAGGTGCAGCAAGTCAGATAGAGTCCTCCTCATTTCCTGGTTGGAGGATGTCCTGCATCATCTAGTGCTTTCCTTCCCAGCCTGGCTGTCCCTGGTTCACCCCCCTTTTCATTCTTTGGATTACAATTCTTTCAATCTTGGAGTTTCAGCGTCAACATGTGGGTGTCACCTAGGGTGGTCTATATGCAAATATAGCCTGCCTAGATTGACAACCATCAATATTTTTTATTTTGAGTGATATATATACATTTATCAAATTCTCCTTTTCTGTACTCTAGCCCTGAGGAAGGTAGAAGCATTTCTTCGAAATGTGTTGGTTTCATGAGATACCTTTGTTCAATAAACACATCTATTGCATCTTTTTTCGTCAGGAACGTTTGTTATTGGCGCACCTCAATGCCCACCTCAAAATTTGACCAAATGTATTTTTATATTTACATAACCTCTTCCAAGAGCCAACCCTCTGCTTGCATCAGAAATGAGGTTCTTGAGAAGAATACTGAGGGACGTTGCTTGATATTGTCAGGAAGCATCCTCCAGGCCCCTCTCACCAGCCATGATCTGCCTGCATTGCATAAAGTAGAGAGACCCAGTGATGACATCATTAGACTTGAAATGAGGTAGGTAATAAATATTAAATTGGCATGTTTATTGGGGGGGGGAGGAAGAACAGGGGAAAGCCAAAATATAGAATAAATGTCAGCTCTAAAGCTTTTGTATTTTATCTGGAGGTCCCTGGTAATCTTATGTATGCAGCGAGTGCCGTTATTAGACTTGCCATAGAGGACAGCATTGTCATTTCCAGTCTCTTCTTCCAGACTGCCATAAAGAGGTTAATCTTTCCCGCGTAATGACCCGACTATTAGCTGCGGCGTAGAAGCTCTAAGCCTCGGCTGTACCAAACGGATCGCTTGTTCAATGGCTGCGACCGCCCTCTGATTTATTAACAAAATCCTAATGTATTCAAGGGGAGACAGAAGAGACTTATAGCTCATTAAAGCCTGTCCAGGACTGCGCAATGTGAAATATGAACATTCAGCAGTGACCCGTGGCCTGTGAAGCCTGTACAGACAGCTGGAGGTAGAGGGGGGGGGGGGGCTATTCAAAATGCAGAAAAATCCCTAGAACTTTCTGAGGCCGCCTGGGGTGCTGCACCGACGTAACGCGCACTATCTGTGACCTGAGCCGTCCCTTCTACCGGCGTTCTAAAAAAATGATAATTCTGGGCTAATAGGCTTCAGATCAATGACTCAATATGTATTTCCCGATTGCATCATTCATTATTGAGAAATGAAGAAGATTAGATTCGCTTGTTGATGCTGATAAAGGTGAAACGGACAAGGTCGTTGTTGTAATGGCTCCATTAGACGCAAAAATAATCACCTTTGGATCTGGGAAGCAGCTTCCAGAATGCACTGGCTGCGGCAGTGGGGGAGAAGGGCCTCGCTGGACTTTTGTACAGTGTGATGGAGTAGGTCAGGTCAACTATTGACAACTGAGGTTGAGGTTAGATGGATGTTTTTTTTAAAGCATAATTTATTAGTGAATGCTAAAAACAAGTTGCAAGCTTGTGTCAGTAGTTGGAGGATAATACCATGTAGACATGGCTGTTAGTCATTTAGCAATGTAAAGCCATAGGGTGGCCATAGATGTACATTTCTCCATTAGGGATGAGCTTCTTGTTTGTGGCCATGCAGGGTTTGCATTGGATATGTTTGTGATTTGTGGACTGGGTGAACTAATAGCTAAGTTTGACCAACCAAGATAAAAAAAACAAAAATCCATACTGGACCAAGTATGAAGCTTGGCTGGACAGAAAAGGGAGGCAGTGAGCGTGCACCCTCCTCCTTCCTTAACCATACCAGATGATATGTCCTCAGCATGGAGAGAGTACCTTGCCAGGGTTAATGCCCTTGGCAAACCACCTCGTCCCCATAATAATGAGGACAAGAGCCTCTCTTCCCCACATCTCTGGACTGGTGAATGTAGGGGGTCTTTGGAGGAGGGCTCATTTAAAATGAGGTTGCCCCCTCATATATTCCCCTCTAATGTGAATGAGTAACGGGTTCATAGCACCTCTGGTTATAGATGTGGTGATAACACACCACAGGTTTGACAAAGTTCTTCATTAAAAAAACAAACAAAAAACCCCCAAAACAATCCCTCAGTGTAAATCTACTCTTAATCACAGCTTAATGAATGACCTCCACCGACCCACCAAAAACATTGACAGGAGATGATCTTCACCCCATGAACTTCTCATTACGAATGGGATTATTTAGCCCCATTGCTGAATGTGAACAAAGGGGCAAGGGATCCTGGGTGAAGTTGTTGATTAAATATGTCAGTGGCTATATTTGGTCAATGACATCGCCCTCCCTTTAGTTTACATTGGGCTGCCAGCTGCAGAAATGTCATTCATGGTGAAGAGTCCATCAGGTGCAAATTGTCTCCAGCGGTCAACATGTTATGTTTTAAACAGATGGATTAGACACTTAGCAGAACACTTCCTATACCTCCCCTGACTGAATGAAATCCCCCTTCATTTGTGTTTCACACGCTCCCACTCTCAGACACTGCAGCTCACAGTCGGAGGGGTTCAGTAAACAGAGGCAGTACTGTCAGTCTAGAAAGCAGTGTGTGGGACTAGATGTGACCAGATGCTGATTAGTCAACCACAGGCTTGGGAATCAGCTATGAGAATTTTGATAGTGACACCCCCTATAACATCTTCTCCTCCCATTGTAGTGCAAACAGGCACAGCCTAAATTTACACATACATGGGCTTTTGTTTATTTCACAGCTGATTGTTTCCACATACAACTCAATAGGAATGCAAAAGCAGCTTGAAGCAGCTTAGGAGGTAAAATGCAGGTCATAGGGAGGCCAGCTTGTAGTGCTCCTTTGCTGGGGCTTTTTAAGCCAGTTCCTGAACCAAGGCCTACATTTAAATTCTTCAGTGATAGTGGGTCCAAGACCCTGATAACCATCTTTCCAGTTTACTATGCTGTATGGTTTCAAGCTCAAATCACCCATTGGGCCATTTGGGGAATCATGTTTACACACTTATGAGAGGCATTTCTGTCTCCATTGGTTTGTTGCCTTGTCTACAGGTTTTCGGCCAAACACCCGAGGCCCATAAGCCAGGTTACCAACTTCATGCACCCAGGGGAAGAGAGTGGTCAAGACAGGCAAGAGTCAAGGCAGGTGGCAGGTGAAAGAGTAGTCAGTTCAGCCCGGATAAGCAACAGGCAGGCAACTAACAGACACGTATTATATTGATTTAGCTCTGGAGATAAAACAGAACACCAGCCCATGGAAACCTAAATACCCTCCCTGCTTGGGGGGTCACATCTAGCAACGTCTCAGAGAACTCTAGGAGTCATGGAGGTGCTGGAGATCCTAGGAATCCTGGAAATTCTGGAAGACCTGGCAGGAATTCTGTGCATAATAAATGTCCTAGGAATCCTAGAAGACTCATCAGGGATCCTATGAGTACTGGATGGCTTAAGAATCCTGGATGACTTGGCAGGGATTCTGTGAGTACTGAAGGTCCTAGAAATCCCGGAAGACCCAACATTGATCCTTTGAGTACTGGAGGTTCTAGGGATCCTGCAAAGGTCCTAGAAATATTAGAAATCCAAGCAGAGATTCTGCGAGTACGGTCAGGCTTAGGAATCCTGGAATTCTTCAAGTACTAGAGGTCCTAGAAATCTTAGAAGATCCAAGAGGGATTCTGTGAGTACTGAATGTGCTTGGAATCCTAGAAGACCCAACAGGGATCCTGTGAGTACTGGAGTTCCTATGAATCCTGGAAGACCCAGCAAGGATCCTGTGAGTACTGGAGGTCCTAGGAATCCTGGAAATCCTGGAAGACCCAGCAGGGATCTCATGAGTACTGGAGCTTCTAGGAATCCTGGAAATTCTTAAAGACCCAACAGGGATCCTTTGAGTACTGGAGTTCCTACGAATCCTGGAAGACCCAGCAAGGATCCTGTGAGTACTGGAGGTCCTAGGAATCCTGGAAATCCTGGAAGACCCAGCAGGGATCTCATGAGTACTGGAGCTTCTAGGAATCCTGGAAATCCTTAAAGACCCAACAGGGATCCTTTGAGTACTGGAGTTCCTACGAATCCTGGAAGACCCAGCAAGGATCCTGTGAGTACTGGAGGTCCTAGGAATCCTGGAAATCCTGGAAGACCCAGCAGGGATCTCGTGAGTACTGGAGCTTCTAGGAATCCTGGAAATCCTTAAAGACCCAACAGGGATCCTTTGAGTACTGGAGTTTCTACGAATCCTGGAAGACCCAGCAAGGATCCTGTGGGTACTGGAGGTCTTGAGAATCCTGGAAATCCTTGAAACCTAGCAGGGATTTTGTGAGTACTGGAAGTCCTTGGAAACCTGGAAGAACGCGCAGGGATTCTATGAGTACTGCAACAAAAAAATCTCTATGTCGCTCTGCACTCTATTCCTATCAACATGCTTCTTGTCAGCACGTGAACCGATTGGCTCTTGTGCTGCTTCTTCCTCTCACACTCCATCCTTGCTGTATAGGGACTTAAACCAGGTCATATTCAGGTACTTTCACTGCTTGATTGTGAAAAATACACTTAATGATATCTCAATAAGGGTGACAGTCTTTTATTTCTGCCTAGAGTTCGGTTTTAAGAGAATATGAATATACATGGATGCTGGTTTGGCATATACCTGGTAAAACGTTAAGGACCTGTACACACATGAGGCTGGAGGTGGTAAAACACCATAACTGAGCTGCTCTATTACTACCCCTCAACCGCTACCGCTGAAGAAGCAGCTGTTGAAGATGTACATGTGGCAGGAATTATTCCTCTGTTGCTTTTGGTGGGTATAGCTCCTGCCGAACGAGACCCTTTGCTCTGCAAGCACCCCGCACCTGTCTGCAATGTGGTACAGTGGCAATCAAGGGGTTAAAGCAGGATTTGAGGAGGCAATACAATGCCTACTCACCGCCTCTCAAATGCTGAATGTGAAGAGCGATCCAGAGAGAGCATCGCCAGTGGGCACAGTACCTATAATTAGTATTAGGGGTTGTTGAATAACTAAAATGCATTCTTGGGCCCATGGAAATTGGCGAAGGAGTAAAACCCATGTTCATCTGTCATGGGGGCGACCAATGGCAAAAGACCAAGAAAATGAATCCTATCCAATCAAATCTCCCCTAACCAGGCTCAGCGGCCATCAGGCATCTGTAAAGCCTACAAATTATAAACACTCAGAACCATACACAAAAGGTTATTCCAGTTCCTAATGACTGCTGTAGATTATTACAATTACCGGGGCTATTTGCAAACTCAAAGAGCCATAAATAGCGGGACACCTGGGTGTTATGGCAGCAACAGACAATCGCCATTAGCGGTTTACGCTGCCCTCAACGCTTCAAAGGCTTGCGTTACAGAGCACCAGTTTCCCTCTGCACTTCAAAAGAAATTATTTGGGGAGCCGTCATTAGTGAAACAATACCTGAGGATAACAATCGTATTATCCATCAACACAAGGAGAGATATGTCATCCAACTAGATTAAAGTAACCCTGCGCCGAAGAGAGTGCAGGACCTGCCAATTCTGAAAATGCTAATTATCTGGCTGACTTTGAGTGAACTTTGAATTCTAGAATAAGGATGAGCAAAATGGAAAGTTTTCGACTCGCTGAAGTTTTTTTGAAAGTTTTGATATTTTAGCATCAATGGGGAAGGCATCCTTAAATTCCATCTAAACCCATGAACACAAGTGTATTATAATGTAGCACAGCAGTCCATAGATGAGGTGGATTTTTCTTTTTTTGTCTCTTTAATTTCACCTGGTGACCTTGCCTGTAATATTCTTCCTTTACTACCTTTACTAGGGTGGCAACGCTCGCTCAACACACTGTATGTATGAAGCGTTGTCACCCAAGGACAGGACTACAGAAGTGGGCAGCACAGGCAGAGAGCACAGCAGGAAGTCCTTCGTTCCCTGGGTTTCTGGTAAGATCACGTGGCATTTTTTTTGCACTTGTTAAACAGACATAACTAATACCGTATTTTTCGCTCCATAAGACGCACCTGACCATATGACGCACCTAGGTTTTAGAGGCGAAAAACAGAAAAAAAAAAATTCTGAACCAATGGACTGCGGACACAGTACAGGAGATGACCAGAGACTGCGGACATAGTACAGGAGATGACCAGAGACTGCGGACATAGTACAGGAGATGACCAGAGACTGCGGACATAGTACAGGAGATGACCAGAGACTGCGGACATACTACAGGAGATGACCAGAGACTGCGGACACAGTACAGGAGATGACCAGAGACTGCGGACACAGTACAGGAGATGACCAGAGACTGCGGACGTAGTACAGGAGATGACCAGAGACTGCTGACATAGTACAGGAGATGACCAGAGACTGCGGACATAGTACAGGAGATGACCAGAGACTGCGGACATAGTACAGGAGATGACCAGAGACTGCGGACATAGTACAGGAGATGACCAGAGACTGCGGACATAGTACAGGAGATGACCAGAGACTGCGGACACAGTACAGGAGATGACCAGAGACTGCGGACACACTACAGGAGATGACCAGAGACTGCAGACACAGTACAGGAAATGACCAGAGACTGCGGACACAGTACAGGAGATGACCAGAGACTGCGGACACAGTACAGGAGATGACCAGAGACCGCAGACATAGTACAGGAGATGACCAGAGACTGCGGACATAGTACAGGAGATGACCAGAGACTGCAGACACAGTACAGGAGATGACCAGAGACTGCGGACACAGTACAGGAGATGACCAGAGACTGCGGACACAGTACAGGAGATGACCAGAGACTGCTGACCTTTGGGGAGGGAGGGGGAGCGGGTACCTGAATTTGACAGGTCCCCGCTCCCACTTCCGCGGAGTTGTCCTTCTCTCTTCTTCCCGCGCCGGCTTCTGTGACAGCCGGGTACCCACTGCGCATGTGCGAGAAGCTCTGCACTTTGTGAATGGCCCGGCGCCTTCTGGGAGCTGTCATGTGTCCCAGAAGACACCGGACCATTCACAAAGCGAAGCGCATGCGCAGTGGGCACCCGGCTGTCACAGAAGCCAGCGCGGGAAGACTGTACAGCGCTGGAGCGAGGAACAGGTAAGGCCCTGCAGGAGAGAACAGCTGAGCGGCCGGCCCGATATTCTGACATGGTGGCGGCAGAAATACCGGACCGGCCGCTTTATATTCGCTCCATAAGACGCACTGACATTTCCCCCCCTTTTTTGGGGGGAAAAAAGTGCATCTTATGGAGCGAAAAATACGGTAGTTTTCAATGGTATATTTAAAGTGGAACTCACCTGTATCTGAGCACTGCAAACTGAAAACACTATTTAATTCATTTTTAATATTCAAAGCAAACTCCCCCATCCATCCATGTCCCATATTCATTCATTCTAAATCAGATATACCAGTAATGTATCCATTGGAAGGGATTGTCCTGGAAATGCTATAGATAGGCAACTCCGATCAGGGGCGGACTGACAACTCATGGGGCCCCCGGGCAATAGGGGATCATGGGGCCCCTGTGTCCTTGCCCAAACTCAAAAAAGCCTATGAAAAAGGTACCAGGGGCATCTCATGGGGCCCCCTACTGACCCCGGGCCCTCGGGCAGTGCCCGAGTTTCCAAATGGTCAGTCTGACTCCGATCCTATCAGCGATCAGTGGTTCCAAATTACTAATAGCTCCTCCAGTAAGGGAATATACAGAAAATGATTCGCTCAGCACTTAGGCAGGACCCTAATTCACCAACAGCAACAGCCATGCTGGCCAAGGGCCCCTCCCACAATCCTTCTGCAACAGGATCGAGATAGAACACTACATTAGCAACATCGGTGAAAAATCTGCCATCTTCACTCCTCACGTTCACGTTAAAGGCTGTAAAAGCAATCATTTCTCCTCTCTGGCTGCATTCTTGCAGCCATTTAGAAATACTGTGTGAGCTGTGATTGGTCACAGCTTGTCACATGATACAAGGCTGTTGTGAATAGCCCTGTACCATGTGATCTCTGTGATCATTCACAGATTTCACACATAGTAAGCAATGATGTCAGAAGTAACATCCTGCTTACTACTCTGCATGTGATCACTGATTGGCCAATCAGTGATCACATGATCGGGACCTCACACAGAGGTACTGTACAACGATCGGTGTTCCACTGTGTCCGGAGGAAACAACGGGCACCCGATTGCGGTGCTGCGCGCTCCCAGGGAGCTCACACAAGCAGGGGGTGGTAGGGACATTTATAAATGGCCACCTGCCCCTACACTGCTCCCGTCCAGCCGTTTATATACATGGGCCAGACGGGAAGTGGTCAATATGGATTAAAGGTGATTCTGCCACTTCCCCCCCACCTGTGGCCTACAGATCACCAACCGGACTAAGCCTAATGAAGATTTAACACTTGGATCCTGCTACATAGCAGCTATCGGTGTATTCAAAGACCAGGTCCGTTCTTCTCTGAGTCTCTAAGTAACCGTGCAGACCTTTCACACACAAACTGTGCGCCTGCTGGATTTTATAATGTACAATATATTACAGAGAATCACTTTTTGTTATTTATCCCCTCAAGGACTGGTGTGATTTTATGCCTCCGTGGCCACAGTCATTCCGATCAGAAGGCTTTATTATGATTATTAGAGTTACTGTCACAAGGCTATAAAATGTTCAGATACATCTTTTTCTTGCTGTTCCCTCAGAATAATGCCAGCCATTAGACAGTAGATAATGGAATACAGGAGGGTTCAGAGGGCCCTGCTCATGAGAACTTACAATCTAAAGGGGGGAACAACAGATATCTGTGGGGGGGGGAATTGAGTTGATAGCAGGGGCGGACTGACCATTTGGAAACTCGGGCACTGCCCAAGGACCTGGGGTCAGTAGAGGGCCCCATGAGATACCCCTGGTACCTTTTTCATAGGCTTTTTTGAGTTTGGGCAGGGACACAGGGGCACCATGATCTCCTATTGCCCGAGGGCCCCATGAGTTGTCAGTCCGCCCCTGGTTGATAGAGAAAGTAGAATCCAGTCATTGGGTGGAGGTTGGTTAGGCTTCCCTAAAGAATTGAGTATTGTCTGAAGCTGGACAGAGTTCGAGATAGCCAGACAGGCTTGAAAAGAAAGCTCCAGAGGATGGAAGAGGCTCTGGAGAATCCTGGAGATAAGCATGGGAATTGGTAACAAGGGAGCTAGAGAGCAGGAGGTGTTGGAAAGACCACAGAGGACTGTTCAATCCAATATACTGGGCAACCAACGTACCATCAATAACGGTACCCTAAACTGACCCTATATATAAAAAAAAAAACTGCTAAGCCTGCCACCCATTCTACTTCTCTGCCACCAGGATCTGGCACACGTTATGCCTTTCTGGGAGAACCCAAACTTGGCTAGAACTAAGCAAAGTCCCATCCCCCCCCCATGTCATAGTACTTGATCTTGGCTTTTAGCACTACCTTGAGGAAGTCATAGAAGATGTTCCACTTACCTGAACGTACCAGGTATGGGCATGAAATGGTTTGTTCTCTGGTTATGATTTCCTTTATGGAGTGCAGAGAGACCAATATTTATGAAATAGCATTGCTTGTACCACAGGCAGGGGCGGATTGACCATTTGGAAATTTGGGCACTGCCCGAGGGCCTGGGGTCAGTAGGGGGCCCCATGAGATGCCCCTGGTACCTTTTTCATAGGCTTTTTTGAGTTTGGGCAAGGACACAGGGGCCCCATGATCCCCTATTGCCCGGGGACCCAATGAGTTGTCAGTCTGCCCCTGGGTACAGGTACTCACAAATCAGTCATGTTCAGAGCAGATTTTTTCCACTGCTAATTTGGCACTTTTTTTTAATCTCAACGCCATTAGCTGCATTATCGGTATATCACAGCATAGACTTGTTCAGGCCCATGACATTTCTGGCACAATGGCATGGATATCAGCAATTTTAATGCCAAAACAACTGTCTTTTATTGAAGGATGATGATCACATGAAGCCATTTATTATCACATCGTTGTTTGTCTCCTTGTTAAATCCTAATGATAACAAGATTTGCATGACCATGTAGATGGTGACCCTGAAAGATGACTGAACAAATATGGCTCTGTCCTTTTGGACAGAAAATGCAGATGAAGGCATTGTGAGGGGCTGTATTGTGATATACAGTGGTGCTCAAAAGTTTGAATACCCCGGCAAAAATTGTGAAAGTTTGGCATTGATATTGAAAATATGACTGATCATGCCAAAAAAAGCTCTTTTATTGAAAAATGATGATCATATGAAGCCATTTATTATCACATAGTTGTTTGGCTCCTTTTTAAATCCTAATGATAACAGAAATCACCCAAATGACCCTGATGAAAAGTTTCCCTCCCCTGGAATGTCCGTCCTTGGTACAGACACACAAGGTGACACACACGGGTTACAATTGCAATTAAAGGTTAATTTCCCACATCTGTGGCTTTTTATATTACAATCAGTTCTGTGTACAAATAGTCAATGAGTTTGTTAGTTCTCACAAGGATGCACTGAGCAGGCTAGATACTGAGCCATAGGGAGCAGAAAAGAACTGTCAAAAGACCAGTGTAACCAGGTAATGGAACTTTATAAAGATGGAAAAGGATTAAAAGTTATATCTAAAGCCTTGAATATGGGTTTCTCAGCACTGTTCAATCACTAAGTGGAAAATCTGGGGATCTCTTGATACCAAGCCAAGGTCAGGTAGACCAAGAAAGATTGCAGCCACAACTGCCAGAAGAATTGTTTGGGATACAAAGAAAATCCCACAGGTAACATCAAGAGAAACACAGGCTGCTCTGGAAAAAGATGGTGTGGTTGTTTTAAGTAGCACAATACGAAAATACATGAACAAAAATGAGCTGCATGGTTGAGTTGCCATAAAGAAGTATTTACTGCACCCTTTTTGTGCCTTATGGGGAAATAAAATACAGTTTTGAAATTGTTCAATAATTTGGATTCAGATAACGAATTAATCTGGAATTTGGTTATATTTTCAGTGCCTACTTTACATTACCCCTTTAACCCCCCCTCCCCCAAAGCTGCTCTAGAGCAACCCCCCACTTCCCATAGAAACTCAAAGAAGGGGGACAGAGAATGAGAAGGAGAAAGAAGAGAGAGCAAGAGAGAGAGAAGGGGGGAGAGAATGAGAGGGAGAGAGAAGAGAGAGGGAGAGGGAGAGAGAGAGGGGGGATAGAGAAGGAGAGAGAAGAGAGAGGGGGAGAGAGAGAGGATGAGAAGGTGAGAAGGAGAGAGAGGGGGGTGAGGAGAGAGAGAGAAGGAGAGAGAGAGAGAAGGGGGATAGAGAAGGAGACAGAAGAGAGGGGGAGAGCGGGGGGAGTGAGAAGGAGAGAGAGAAAGGAGAAAGAGAGAAGGGGGAGAGGGAATGAGAGAGAGAGAGGATGAGAGAGTGAATATGGAATAAGAAGAGGAAAGAGAATGAGAGAGATAGAAGGAGAGGGGGAGAAAAGGGATAGATAATGAGAAAGAGAGAGAGCGAGAGTGGATAGAAAATGAGAGGAAGAGAAATAGAGAAGGAGGGTAAAGAATGAGAATAGGGAGAGAGGAGTGAGAGAGAGAATAGAGAATGAGAAGGAGAGAGAAGGGATAGAAGATGAAAAGGAGATGGGGGAGGGGTAGAGAATGAGAAGGAGAGAGAGAGAGGGGGGGGAGAAGGGAAAGAGAATGAGAAGGAGATGGGGGGGGGGGTAGAGAAAGAGAAGGAGAAAGAGACAGAGTTGATAGAGAAGGGGGGGGGGAGGAGAGAGAGAGAGCACACAACCCCCCACTTCCCATAGAAACTCAAAGAAGGGGGATAGAGAATGAGAAGGAGAAAGAATAGAGAGAGAGAGAGAAAGAGAGAGGGGGGGGGAAGGGGGATAGAAAAAAAGAAAGAAAGAAAGAAAGAAAGAAAGAAAGAAAGAAAGAAAGAAGGAGATGAAAGAGAAAGAAAGAAAGAAAGAAAGAAAGAAAGAAAGGAAGAAAGAAATAAAAAAAGAAAGAAAGAAAGAAAGAAAGAAGGAGAGGAAAGAGAAAGAAAGAAAGAAAGAAAGAAAGAAAGAAAGAAAGAAAAAAAGAAAGAAAGGAGAGGAAAGAGAAAGAAAGAAGGAGAGGAAAGAAGGAAAGAAAGAAGGAAAGAAAGAATGAAAGAAAGAAAGAAAGAAAGAAAGAAAGAAAGAAAGAAAGAAAGAAAGGGGATAGAGATTGAGAAGGGAAAAGAGACGGAGAGAATGAGAGAGAGAAAGAAAAGCAGGTAGAGGAGAGGGAAAGAAAGAAAAAGAGGGTAGAGAAAAGGAAAGGGGATACAGTCAGTGTTGCTAACTTTCTGCAGCATTTTTTACTCGCAACCTGAAAAATGACATTAAAACCTTAGACATTCAATATTTAAACAGTATAAACACAATATGGCAACACTGACAATACCCATACAAGTAATTTGACTGGTTTACAAAAGTCAACACAGCACGACAAATTACCAGCTCCTGATATTTACAGACAGTTGTAAAAATCAATGATTTTTACAAACTGTCCCTAAATGTACTGACAGTTGTCATCCCTGGATACAGGGGGAAAGAGAGGAGGAGAGGAGAAGAGAAAGAAGTAATAGAATAGATACAGAAGAAAGAGGAACAAAAGGAAAATAGAGAGGGGTGGTGATGAAGAAATAAAGAGATAAATGAAAGAGAAATAAAAGACAGAGGGAACACAATGCTGATGGATAGAGGAAGAGAGATGGAAATGGAGACAGGAATGGAAAGTGGAAGTGGAAGGGGGAGAGTCAGGGAGGGAGAGGGCCCATCCTTTTTGAATACAAAGTGGAAAGTTGGAAGCACCTCTTTTTCATCTTGGCGAGGACGAGGATTTTCATTTCCCCTCCATCAAGCGCTGGCTAGAACTGGGTCTGATGGCTGCCTTTTCCAGGGGGAATTCAGCCCACTCTAAAGATCTGAACATAACTGGCTATTATTTCCACAAATGCATAAATGCCAACGCAAAGCGGCAATTAGCACTTTTACCAGTCACACCTCGACTACTTAGCAGCAGCTAGCAGAGCTGGAGTGTTTGTTACTGTTTGTGTTTAACATATTTATGTGTAAAAAACTGTCACTTGTGTAGAAACAAGCAGTTCAGTTAAAGGCGCACACCAATTTCGAATGAGAATTCGTATATTTGAACTTGACAAAGGGGGCATCTTCTAAATCTGGTGACTAGATTTGATTAAGACATCTATCTAGTGTAATGTATTACCTTATTCCTATATTCTTCTAGCCTGTTAGTGTCTTTTTTTCTAAACTGCCCCAAAGTTGAGAAAACCCAGCCATTGTCTTGCCTGGTATCAGCTCCACCCACTCTGTGAGCAGCTCCACCCACACATACTGGAGCATGAGAGGAAGGTTACACATCTCAGACTATGAAAAGCAATGCCTACTGCTTGGACTCCTTAATAAATGTTAAAGTTGGTGTACTGCAAAACAGTGGTACCACGTACATCCAACTGTTCACAGAAGCCACACCACTACAGTCACATCTAAGAGTTCAATTGAAATCCCATATCATGTTTCAAAGACATGAAGGTCCTTTTTTATCAAGGTTACAAAGTAAAAATGTGAGTGAGTCAGGAATAATTGTCCAAAAACGAGTTTACTCCAAGAAAAATGACTTGTGCTGAAACAATGAAACATTGTATATTGACTTAATAATCAGTCGTTGGACGTTAATAATCTGAGTTTGCATAGCAGTCCATCAGCAGCTGGTCCAAGCAGCCCTTGATCCAGCTGGACTTGAATATTATGGTATGGGCCTTCAATTCCTAAGTTATTCACCCCTATCACAATCCAAGGTAAAACAGTACCAATGGACCTCACTTTAAAAATATATGTAGGTATCTATTTAGTCATAACTGACTCTCGATGATTCTACAGGAGCCACATCTGATATGCTTGAAAGCTTTTTTCATATAATTTTCTTGGCAAATTTTCTACAAGGTAGGTCACCATCAGGGATAAGCATGGGTTTGGTCAATGGAAGTTGAATTGCTGGGCCAATGAGCTGCGAACTGGAGATTCCCAGCCCTGCAACTCCGGGACCCCACATCACACGTCCATTCCCTTGAGACTTTCTGGATAATACACAGAGGCCAATACGGAGAGATCTTCAATGGATGGTTCATTGGCATGATCCATATGCATTCCTGGCTGGAATGTGTTCATTGACTTCCATCCTTACATTTATACCGCAATCTTACCAGTGTACTGAAGGAGCTATAGGACCTTGCCCACATGATTTTATTGTCTCTATACAAGTTGGTGAATGATTTTATCTATATGACTTTAATAAAAACCTTTAAATATGGCACTTGTCGGATACCTTTGGAATACCTCTCTTCCTTATATACCCCTTGCTTGTTAGTGCACTGCATATTTGTTTTTTTCCAGCCCTGCAACTGAAGGTAAAGGGTGGAGATATTTGTGACATCAATGATCTATTATGGCCATATTAGGGCAATGATGTCATAAGCATTCCCACACTTTTGTTACCTGCTGCTTCAGGGCCTGGAATCTCCTGTCTGCCGCTCATTGGGCCAGCGAGGATATGCTTCCCGTGGGATTATGCAAACTAGGTTTGGGCTGAGTTTGGATCTGAACCCAGCTTATTCCTACTCATCAAGTCTTTTTTCGACCTTCCCCAATTGCTCAGCATTGCACTAACATGCAGAACTGGATAATATATGTGCATGTCCAATCAGCAGTGATCCCTGTCTTCTGCCCTAACAGCAGTGACCCCTGTCCTCTGCCCTGCCAGCAGTGACTCCTGTCCTCTGCCCTGCCAGCAGTGCCCCTGTCCTCTGCCCTAACAGCAGTGACCCCTGTCCTCTGCCCTGCCAGCAGTGACTCCTGTCCTCTGCCCTGCCAGCAGTGCCCCTGTCCTCTGCCCTAACAGCAGTGACCCCTGACCTCTGCCCTATCAGCAGTGATCCCTGTCCTCTGCCCTAACAGCAGTGACCCCTGACTTCTGCCCTATCAGCAGTGATCCCTGTCTTCTGCCCTAACAGCAGTGACCCCTGACCTCTGCCCTATCAGCAGTGATCCCTGTCTTCTGCCCTAACAGCAGTGACCCCTGTCCTCTGCCCTAACAGCAGTGACCCCTGACCTCTGCCCTATCAGCAGTGATCCCTGTCTTCTGCCCTATCAGCAGTGATCCCTGTCTTCTGCCCTAACAGCAGTGACCCCTGTCCTCTGCCCTGTTGTCCTCCCATCCTCTGCCCCCTGACATTTTTTTATTGCACCCGCACATCGGACAGGCTAGATCTGGCTCTGGTGGCAATGTCAGTGCATGTATTATATTCTGATCATTGTTATTTCTGGATTAATAACAATACTTGATTCTGCCAGATCTGCCAGAAATCCAGTGAGCTCCTCACCTGTTGTAGTAATCTGACAACTCTCCTGTGCTGCAAAGTGTTGTCATGTCTGCCCCGCTCTCCCTACTGAACTACAAACACCTCCCCTTATGTAATGAAAAGAGTAGAGTGGGGCGTGTTCTGTAGTCTACATGTACACTTTTAAGACAGTCATAAGTATTATGTGAGCTGCTGCTACAACTAACCTCCTTCTGAAGAAATTATCAACATGGCCTGACTTCATTACTGGGATCCTGCCTAATGCCTCTCCCAGTGCCTGAAACATGTGAGTGTCAGACCAGCACTCTCTAGCACACCCAGACAGTCAGCCGATAACATTTTATTATCATCTATAATTTTTTTTTTTTCATGGTGCGACTGGTGCAGATTTTTTTTCTTTCACACGAATAGTCAATTGTCAGTCCATCGGAAAGTGGCCCTGAGCTTTCCAGTATAAGAGGATAATCCCCTCTGAAAGGCTCGACTGGAAGCCTGAAATTATAGTTCAACTAATATCATATAACAACATAAATAGCACACCGGTCCTCGGAGACACCGAGCAGACTACCCGGAGAAAAAGGAGCGCAAATCATCATAATAAACCGCTCCCGCGGCAGCCATACTTGTCTGTCTATTCATAATTAAAGCTGATCTCCAGCCTTCCCTTCACTCTTGTGCAGTTGTACAGGTTCCCCTCCTCTACTGGAACGGCTTACTCTGATTTCACTGCACACTGTGAGCGCCTCGCAATGTGCCTTTGCAGTTGCAGCAAGTCAGATATAGCTCCGCCCCCTTTCCTGGCTGGTGGGCATCTAGCTCTTCCCTCCCCAGCTTGACTGTCCCTCACCCACCTCCATTCATTGTTTTCAGTTCTTTCAATCATGGACGCTCAGCACGTGTGGGTGCTGTCTATGCAAATGCATTCTGGTTAGGAACACCCACTCCTCCATACTGACACCCGCCCATCAAGGCATTTTAATAAATGCATAACTCCACCCACTACTTGCTCAGTCTCAGTCTTCATTGTACTGAGATTGAGCTCTGCAGTCAATTTTGCAGCAGTTTCTTCTTCCTGCGCAATGTCCTTTTGTCTCTTTTGGTCAGTTGACCATGTCCACCGCACGCATACTTATCAGACAACGTCATACAGGGCTGGTGCTTCCACAAGGCAAACTAGGCAGCTGCCTAGGGCACGCTGCCACCTAGGGGCACCTGGATGCAGCACAGGCCAGCACTCTCTCCTTATGGTCTATGGACCTCTTTTATGGATTCTCTATTTCTCTGCAGAGTCCCCCTCTCTTCATGCACAGGAAATTATGGTATTACTGCACAATTGTCTCGAAGCCACACACATGACCATTTAGAAAATATATATATATATATATATATATATATATATACACACTATATATATATATATATATATATATATATATATATATATATATATATATGACAGTATCGCTCCTCCTAGGATGGGAAGTGATGACATTAGCCCAGGACCCCACGCGGTCAGCAGTCTCTGATCGGGGGATCAGTCCGTACATCTCCAATACGCACACTGGCACACACGACCCTCCAGCTGTAACAAGGAGCCGGCTAATGACCGAATAGGGCATGTCCAGCACTGGCTCCGCTTTCTTCTACACAGCTGGAGCCAATCAATAGGCAGGGTGTGCTCTGGTTGCAGGATTAATCCTATGTGAATAGGATGATTGGGGCCCGATGTGTATGAGAGGAAAGTGGTGTAGTGCCGGGAGGCTACCTGTCCACGCTGAGAGCCATAGCCTGGACTCCACACCCCGGCAGGAACCATTGGAGGTGAGCCTAGTGTAGGAGGATGGTGGGTCATGGAGGTGACAGGAGGAGGAGGGGGGCGGACAATAGTCGGGGTGAGTAGAGCGGATGAGGGAAGGGGAGGGGCAGCAGATGGGGAGGAAGAAAGAACAGAGAAAGATGCTGGGTGTCTGGGGCCAGTGTAGCAGCTGAGCTGCAGCTCCATCCAGTGTTCCTCTCAGACTCAGTCCCTTACTGCAAGCCGGCTGGCAGCTGCTGATCACTGTGGACTTTTGTAATTCTGTCTCTTTTTTTTTTGGTTCTCTTTCTGATTGGTTAGTACAGGTAATTTATGTTTGGTTAATATATATTTTGTCTTTATTGATGGTGCTGGTGGCATCTTATGGCACTTAAAATTTGTCAGTTTCATGTGTTGCTGATTTATAACTTTCTACTGTTTTAAAATGTTTTCTTTCTTTCTTTGTTTTTCTTTAGGGGGGGCACGCAAGTAGCTGGTCTTGCCCGGGTTGCAAAATAGTCTAGCACCGGCTCTGCCATCATAGCCATTGATACTGCACCTCGCGACACGACAAATAAATTGGCAACTTCAGCCACAGAGGCACCAGCTAAGCTACTGAAGCTCAGTAAGCTCTGATGTGGCTCCATTTTATTAACAGTGAATGAGGAAAGTGAGGCTTCCCACCTGTTAGTTAGGTGTCTCATCACACAGCGGAAGCAAAAGAATGTTACATCACGTCTGCTTTCAACATAAAACATATCGTCACTTTCACACCTGCAAATCATGTTGTGTTTCCATATTTTTGTCTACCTCCTGTATCTTAGCATGACCCCTAAGGAATGACAATAAAACTCATTATCAAAAGTAGATTTTATTTTTCAGGGATCATTGCTGTTTCTTTGGTTATTGCATTATATATATACATACAGTTGTGTTCAAAATAATAGCAATGTGTTGAAAAAAGTGACTAAAGCTGCAAATCCTTCTAATAGCTTTTATTTCCATCCACACAAATGCATTGGGAACACAACACATTCTATTCCAAATCACAACATGAAGAAAAATACATCAAATTTGTGTTGTTCCTCTAAAAAAATGGAAGAAAAGTGAATATTAGACGGTTCAAAAAAATATCAGTGTTTGTATTCTTCTTTACAAACTCAAACATTCACTATATAAACTGAGAAATGTTTGAAGATTTTGCTTTCCTTTGAATGACTTCATGAATATTTGGTTGTAGTCGCACTGTTTCTGAGAACTGCTGTACATCTGTGTTGCATGGAGTCCCCCAACTTCTGGCCCCTGTGATCAGGTATTCCAGCCCAGGATGATTGGACCACATTCCACAGTTCTTCTCTATTTCTTGGTTTTGCCTCAGAAACGGCATTTTTGATGTCACCCCACAAGTTTTCTATTGGATGAAGATCCGGGGATTGGGCTGGCCACTCCATAACGTCCATCTTGTTGGTCTGGAACCAAGATGTTGCACGTTTACTGGTGCGTTTTTCGTTGTCTTGTTGGAACGCCCATTTCAAGGGCATTTCCTCTTCAGCATAAGGCAGCACGACCTCTTCAAGTATTCGGATGTATTCAAACTGATCCATGATCCCTGGTATGCGATAAATAGGCCCAACACCGAGTATGAGAAACATCCCCATATCATGATGCTTGCACCACCATGCTTCACGGTCTTCACAATGTACTGTGGCTTGAATTCAGTGTTTGGGGGTCGTCTGACAAACTGTCTCCGCCTACTTGACCCAAAAAGAACAATCTTACTTTCATCAGCCCACAAAATGTTGCGCCATTTCTCTTTAGGCCGGTCAATGTGCTCTTTGGCAGATTGTAACCTCTTCAGCACACGTCTTTTTCCCAACAGTGGGACTTTGCGGGGACTTCTTGCAGATAGCTTGGCTTCACATCGGCGTCTTCTAATTGTAACAGTCCTCACAGGGAACGTCACACCTTCTTTCATCTTCCTGGAGCTGATTGTTGGCTGAGTCCGCCCCATTTTGGCTATTCTTCTATCCATTCCAATGGTAGTTTTTCGCTTTCTTCCACGTCTTTCAGGTTTTGGTTGCCATTTTAAAGCATTTGCCATCATTTTAGCTGAGCAGCCGATCATTTTCTGCACTTCTTTATATGTTTTCCCCTCTCCAATCAACTTTTTAATCAAGGTACGCTGTTCTTCTGAACAAAGTCTGGAACGATCCATTTTCCTCAGAATTTCAGAGAGAAATGCACTGTAACAGGGGCGGACTGACCATTTGGAAACGTGGGCACTGCCCGAGGGCCCGGGGTCAGTAGGGGGCCCCATGAGATGCCCCTGGTACCTTTTCATAGGCTTTTTTGAATTTGGGCAAGGACTCAGGGGCCCCATGATCCCCTATTGTCCGGGGGCCCCATGAGTTGTCAGTCCACCCCTGCACTGTAACCAGCATGTACAACATTTGCTGCCTTCCTTCCTTAAATAAGGGCAATCATTGCCACCTGTTTTTCACAGAATGAATGACCTCACTAATAGAACTCCACACGGCTATTATTGTGAACACGCCCCTTTCAATGAGTGATTCAATGACACAGAATCAGCAGCATGCATGTCATGACTGTTGGGTCTGTTGGATTTATATGACTCTACTACACCTGCTAGGAAATTATTTGCCATGTAGAAATATCATTTCTACCAAAAACAGTGATTGATCCGGTTAGTGATGTCTGACTGCTAGTATTTTGAACACAACTGTATATATATATATATATATATATATATATATATATAATACATTTAAAAAATACAATTATATATATATATATAATTAAAAAATATATATATATATTTATATATATTTATATACACACATAGATATATATATATATATATATATATATATAAAATAATATATATATTTTTTTTCTGCACAGTATATATTGTAGCAATAAATATCTCCTTCTCAGCCTGGGTGTGGCGATTCGTGGTCTCTGGAAACAGGGGATCTGAGAAAACAGCGGCTCTTTGGGGGTAAGTGCTAAACTAAAACAAGGTGCGTAATGAAATGTATTTCATGAAGGGGGGGGGGGGGGAAGAACCAAGGAAGGCACAATATAAGCAGATGAAACTTCAGCCCGGGCTCCTTTAAAACGTCGAGTTCCAGGCCGCGTAGCGTAATCCGACCGTCGCAGCTGTTTTGTTTCTTTTATTGTTGCATCGCACTTCTTTAATTCCAAATACACGGCGCAGCGTGATGTGTACCCCAGGGACCTGTTCCTGAACCTGTAGGGCACTTGTTGTCTTGGTTCAATCTTTGAAAATCTTGTCGGTTAGGAAGAAGAGCTCTCGCTGCCGGGTATCAAAGAACAATCTCTCTTTACAGGGAAAAACAGATGAAACTGAGAATTCACATTTTGTTACCTCGCTGTATCATCCAGGAAGAAGGGACAAGCTCAGGACTGTGTAGTCACTCCCTGTCCCGGGTCCTATCCATCCCTCTTCATTCTCTCTCTCTCAGTCCCTTCATCTTCCACTCTTTGATCATTAGAAAAAAAATGGCGTCAGAGGCCCCCATCACATCAGAGGCCCCCATCACATCAGAGGCCCCCATCACATCAGAGGTCCCCCATAACATCAGAGGTCCCCCCACCACATCAGTGGTCCCCCCATCACATCAGAGGTCCCCCCATTACATCAGAGGTCCCTCCATCACATCAGAGGTCCCCCCACCACATCAGAGGTCCCCCCATCACATCAGAGGCCCCCCCATTACATCAGAGGTCCCCCCATCACATCAGAGGTCCCCCCACCACATCAGAGGTCCCCCCATAACATCAGAGGTCCCCCCATTAAATCAAAGGTCCCCCCATCACATCTGAGGTCCCCCATCACATCAGAGGCCCTCCCATCACATCAGAGGTCCCCCAATCACATCAGAGGTCCCCCCATTACATCAAAGGTCCCCCCATCACATCTGAGGTCCCCCATCACATCAGAGGCCCTCCCATCACATCAGAGATCCTCCCATCACATCAGAGGTCCCCCCATTACATCAAAGGTCCCCCCATCACATCTGAGGTCCCCCATCACATCAGAGGTCCCCCATCACATCAGAGATCCCCCCATTACATCAGAGGTCCTCCCATCACATCAAAGGTCCCCCCATCACATCTGAGGTCCCCCATCACATCAGAGGTCCCCCCATCACATCAGTGTCCCCCATCACATCAGTGGTTCCCCCATAACATCAGAGTTTCTCCTATTACATCAGAGGTCCTCCCATCACATCAGAGCCCCCCCCCCACCAATCACATCAGATGCCCCCCCATCACATCAGAGTTTTTCCTATTACATCAGTGTCCCTCATCACATCAGAGGTCCCCATTACATCAGAGGTTCCCCCATCACATTAGAGGTCTTTCCATCACATCAGAGTTTCTCCTGTTACATCAGTGTCCCTCATCACAACAGAGTTTTCCCTATCACATCAGAGGTCCTCCCATCACATCAAAGGTCCACATTACATCAGAGGTCCTCCCATCACATCGGAGGCGTCCCCATTACATCAGAAGTCCCCCCCCTATCACATCAGAAGTCCACATCACATCAGAGGTCCCCCCATCACATTAGAGACCCCCGCCATCACATCAGAGGTCCCCCCATCACATTAGAGACCCCCGCCATCACATCAGAGGTCCCCCCATCACATTAGAGACTCCCCCATCACATCAGAGGTCCCCCCATCACATCAGAGTCCCCCATTACATCAGAAGTCCCCCCATCACATTAGAGACCCCTCCCATTACATCAACAGTTTGCTCAGCTCTTTACTATATATATATAAAGTATAGATTGCTATATATTAAACAGTATATACACTGTCTATATATATATATATATATGTATATATATATAGTTTGCTACATAATATACAGTATATATATATATATATGTAATATAGATTGCTGTATAATAAATTATATATATATATATATATATATATATATATATATATATATATATATAAATATAAATATATATATATATATAAATATAGTTTGCTACATAATATACAGTATATATATATGAAATATAGATTGCTATATATTAAACAGTATACACACTGTATGTATATATATATATATATATATATATATATATAGTTTGCTACATAATATACAGTATATATATATATATATATGAAATATAGATTGCTATATAATAAACAGTATTTATAGCTCACAATCCCTTTTGAATGATTTCAGCACTTTGCATAATTAGCAGGTTTGGAGACTAGTGTGGATGACGCCTGTGCCGCCACTTACAATGGGGTTTACAAATAATCCTAATTGCACCTTGTCCTAAGCCGTTTCCACTTGTGGCGCCGCATCGTTCTGACACTCGGGTCCTGACGGGGAGATGTTGCTTTGGTACAAAGCGCGCACCTTCCAGAAGTACTTGTCAGGACCTGTTTAATTGGGGGAAGACGGCGCTTTCTCTGTAGCTTTGAGCAGCCGCGATTCCCAATTAGGATGCCAAGGTGAGCTGCAATGTCAGCCTGGATGCTGTCAGGGAATGTAAAGTGGATCTGCCATAGCAAGTTAAAGTTTTCTAATGGAAAACAACATGTTGTTTTATAGTTACACTCCAAGCTGTTGCTTTAAATATACAGTTGATATACAGACAGATGAACGAGGCAGGACTGCAGCAGAGGGAGGAGAGGACAAAAAAAGGAAAAAAGTACTGGGGCAACAGTCACTCTCTCTGTAATTTGGAGGACTCCGCTGTCATTTTGAGAGACAGGCCCAGCTCTGGTAGTTTCTGTATGAATTAAGACTGCAAACAGCAATTACAGGCTTCATTCATGAGTACCTGCTATATTATAGGTTGCTTGGGCCACAAGACTGGCTGTACAGAATTACTACTCTTTTTGCAGGTAAAACAATCCACCTACACTCACCAGCCACTTTATTAGGTCCACCTGTTCAATTGCCTGGTAACACAAATTGCTAATCAGCCAATCACACGGCAGCAACTGAATGCATTTAGGCAACTAGAGGTGGTGGAGGAGACTTGCTACCAGGGGCGGACTGACCATTTGGAAACTCTGGCACTGCCCGAGGGCCCAGGGTCAGTAGGGGGCCCCATGAGATGACCCTGGTACCTTTTTCATAGGCTTTTTCGAGTTTGGGCAAGGACACAGGGGCCCCATGATCCCCTATTGCCCGGGGGCCCCATGAGCTGTCAGTCCGCCCCTGCTTGCTACAGTTCAAACTGAGCATCAGAATGGGGATGAAAGGGGATTTAAGTGACTTTGAACATCACATGGTTGTTGGTGCCAGACGGGCTGGTTTAAGCATTTAAAAAACTGCTGATCTACTGGGATTTTCACACACAACCATCTCTTGGGTTTACAGAGAATGGTCCAAAAAAGTGAAAATATTCAGTGAGCGCTAGTTGTGTGTAGAGGAAAATGCCTTGTTCATGTCAGAGGTCAGAGGAGAATGGACAGACTGGTTTGCTATGATAGAAAGGCAAAAATAACTCAAATAACCACTCATTACAACCAAGGTATGCAGAATACCATCTCTGAATGCACAGGTCCAACCTTGAAGCAGATAGGCTACAGCAGCAGAAGACCACACCAGGTGTGGCAGGATCAGAATTTGGCATAAACAACATGAAAGCATGGATCCATCCTACCTTGTATAAATGGTTCAGGCTGGTGGTGGTGTAATGGTGTGGGGGAGATTTTCTTGGCACTATCAAGGTTTACCGAATAAAGTGGTCGGTGAGTGTAGATGCCTAAATGCATTGAGTTGCTGCCATGTGATTGGCTGATTAGCAATTTGTGTTACCAACCATTTGAACAGGTGGACCTAATAAAGTGGCCGGTGAGTGTATGTATATATATTAGATGGCCAACATTTGTGGGCAGCTGACCATCAGACCCATGCGAGCTTGTATTTCGAGACCTTGGCCATTACTACGGAGTTGGCTCACACTGTAGTTATAAAAGCCTCCAATCTTCCAGGAAGGCTTTACAAGCGTCTTTGGGAATTTTTGGCCATTAGTGAGATCAGGTACTGTTGTTGGATAAGAAGTCCTGGCTTGTATGTCAGGCAGCATGTTGGGCACCTAGACCTGGCTTGCAGATGATATTCCAATTCAGCCCAAAGGTGTTTAGTGGGACAAGGTCAGGGCTCTGTACAGGGCACTGGAGGTCCTCCACACCAAACTGGTCAATCCATATCTTATTGTAGCTGGCTTTGTACATAGGGGCACAAGATCAGACAGGGTACCCCCTACCCCCAATGGCCATATCACAACATCAAGAAGATGACTGCTTGATAATCAGAGCTTTTCTCGGCTACAAGTGATTGACAGAGACAAGTGGCGGCAAAAGGACTGCATAAGGACTGGAGGCAAACACATTCTCCTCCTGCCGCCACTTGTCTTAGGAAAGTGCTTGGAGCCTCCCAAGCAGGGGCGGACTGACCACTTGGAAACTCGGGCACTGCCCGAGGGCCCGGGGTCAGTAGGGGGCTCCATAAGATGCCCCTGGTATCTTTTTCATAGTCTTTTTTGAGTTTGGGCAAGGACACAGGGGCCCATGATCCCCTATGGCCCCATCAGTTGTCAATCTGCCCCATGAGTTGTCAGTCCGCCCCTGCTCCCAAGTTTTGGCAGGTTCCAGAAGCACCAACAGTTAACGAATGGATAAATAGAGTTGAAAATATCTATAGGATGGAAGAGCTATATCACAGAGAGGAGGATAAAATGGAAACATTTAGGAAAATATGGTGTAGTTGGGTAAAATTTAAAACCTCTGAAAGATATACGGAACTGGTTGGAGTTGAGGGGGAAGTTAGAAGTAAGGAGGGAGTCTTAGCCCTCATGCACACTTGGAATTTTTACAGCGGCTGTTTTTGGATTTTGATGGTTTTTTCTACAGCCAGTAAACCCCCCCCAGCATGTTATCCTATGTGTCCGTATACGCATAGACTGGAATCAACATTTTTTGGCTGGAAAAAAAACCCAGGACTAATGTGTTTCTAGAGGAGTTTTTTAGCTGTAAAAACGCTCTAATGCTGAAAAACTCGATAAACCGCTGTTAATCAGTGTTTTTGGATAGTTTGTTTTTACCCAAAAAAAAGATGAAAAACACAAATGCTGAAAAACATGGGAAATGCCGCTAATCGAGGCAAAACGCTGCTAAATGCTAATGAAAAAACAATAAAAAAAGCTGAAAAACTCACATTTTTAACGTGACTTTACACAGCTAACGTTACCAGCGTTATCAAAACGTCCCGTGTGCATGAGGGCTTAATGGAGAATCTGAGAGACCTGCGTGGGTGTCAAACTGGTGGCCCTCCAGCTGTTGCCAAACTGTAATTGCCATGAGGCATTGCAAGATTGACTGTTACAAGCATGACTCCTAAAGGCAAAGGCATGATGGGACTTGTAGTTTCTCAACAGCTGGAGGGCCGCCAGTTTGACACCCCTGTAGAGAGTACAGATATAGATAGATAATTATGAGAGAAGATAAAAATTAGGAAGGAGGATGTGGATGGGGAAGGAAAATGGGTTTGGGGGGAGGGTGAGTGGGGTTAATGTTGGGGTAAATGGAAATACGTATATGTGAAATATTTTTGCAATTAAGTTGTTGTTCTTTTTTGTATTGGAACATCAAATTAAAAAAAAAAGTAAAGTGCTTGGAGCCAAGACAACTGCTGGTCATCAAATCCTTGCAAGCTACCTCATATGTCACCTCCTACCAATCTACCATACACACATAGACTGAAATCAACGTTTTTTGGCTGCGACGTTTTTTGGCTGGTTTTTTTTCTAGAGGAGTTTTTTAGCTGTAACACACGGTAAAATGCTGATAATCGGCGTTTTTAGGAAAAAAAAAAGTTTTCTTTTGGTAAAAAAACCACAAATGCTGAAAAACGTGGGAAAACGCCGCTAATCGCGGCAAAACGCTAATGCAAAAACACTTAAAAAAGCTGAGAAACTCACGTGGGACTTGTAGTTTCTCAACAGCTGGAGGGCCACCACTATGACACCCCTGTAGAGAGTAATGTCAGATATAGATAATTATGAGAGAAGATATAGATTAGGAAGGAGGATGTGGATGGAGAACATAGGTTGGGTGGAGGGTGGGTGGGGTTAATGTTGGGGTAAATGGAAATACGTGAAATATTTTTGCAATTAAGTTGTTGTTGTTTTTTGTATTGGAAAATCAAATTAAAAAAATAATAAAGGAAAGTGCTTGGAGCCAAGACAAGTGCTGGCCATCAAATCCTTGCAAGCTACCTCCTACGTCACCTCCTGCCTATCTCCTTCCAGTCGAAAAATGTCAGTATAGGTAGGAGGTGATGCCACCAGTACAGGGCCATTGTTGTCAGGGGCGGACTGACAACTCATGGGGCCCCCGGGCAATAGGGGATCATGGGGCCCCTGTGTCCTTGCCCAAACTCAAAGAAGCCTATGATAAAGGTACCAGGTAACGTTAGCTGTGTAAAGTCACGTTAAAAATGTGAGTTTTTCAGCTTTTTTTTTATTGTTTTTCGTTAGCATTTAGCAGCGTTTTGCCTCGATTAGTTGCATTTTCCCATGTTTTTCAGCATTTGTGTTTTTTAGCTTTTTTTTGGTAAAAACAAACTATCCAAAAACACAGATTAACAGCGGTTTACCAAGTTTTTCAGCGTTAAAGCGTTTTTACAGCTAAAAAAACTCATCTAGAAACACACTAGTCCTGGGGTTTTTTTTCCAGCCAAAAAACATTCCAGCCAAAAAACGTTGATTCCAGTCTCCGTGTGCATTGACACATAGGATAACATGCTGGGGGGGGTTTACTGTTTGTAGAAAAAAAACATCAAAATCCAAAAACAGCCGCTGTAAAAATTCCAAGTGTGCATGAGGGCTAAGACTCCCTCCTTACTTCTAACTTCCCCCTCAACTCCAACCAGTTCCGTATATCTTTCAGAGGTTTTAAATTTTACCCAACTACACCATATTTTCCTAAATGTTTCCATTTTATCCTCCTCTCTGTGATATAGCTCTTCCATCCTATAGATATTTTCAACTCTATTTATTCATTCATTAACTGTTGGTGCTTCTGGAACCTGCCAAAACTTGGGAGCAGGGGCGGACTGACAACTCATGGGGCCCCCGGGCAATAGGGGATCATGGGGCCCCTGTGTCCTTGCCCAAACTCAAAAAAGCCTATGAAAAAGGTACCAGGAGAATCTCATGGGGCCCCCTACTGACCCCGGGCCCTCGGGCAGTGCCCAAGTTTCCAAATGGTCAGTCCGCCCCTGATTGTTGTAGAGCGTGCGCTGTCATCAGAGTTTTCAGATACAGGCTGGGGATCAGCGGCCGGGGCCCAGTCTGTTGGTGTCAAGTTGATTAGTGCTCCTCTTCCTTGCTCCGCTCTCATTGAACCTGCCATTAGGCGCACACACGCTCGCACTGCATGAGCAACATTGAAGTAGCGCAGCTTAGAAACAACATGCAGCTGGCAAAATAGAGTGGGTGTATTTTTTTTCTTTTTTTTTATTGTTCTACGTGGCATTTATTCCTTTTATGTTTATCTTTGCTAAGGATTTGTGTGTGAGCGCTGAAGGAATTGTTTATAAGGTACTACATGAACTTTGTCCCCCAGGGGGACAGAACACTGACAAAAAAATTGACGTGAGATTTCCTCGTTGAGCTGGTAGCTTTTATGCGTTTAGTTAAAAAAAGATTGCATTAGTTGCTTTTCAGCTTTACTAGTTACATGGCATTGCATATCTCGCAGCCTTTGAACGCATTCAACCTTTAATAAGGCATTGCAGACGTAGCTGAGGAACCCCCCACAGAAAGCAGCTAGCCCGGGGAAAATTGATTTCTGATTGGCTGCTGGGGGTTAGCGCACATTACCGAGTGCTCTTTGCTTATTAAATAATCTTGATTTTTCTGTTCAGGTCTATCTGCCACCAGGAGGTCGAGCACGCTGAATATTTGAGCGTTTCCATGTAAATTCTTCTGATTAGACCTTACCCCCCTCCCTCCTCGCTCATTTTATTTTTATTTCTTGAGATCACTAGTTGTAACCCAGTTCAGCGATACCTAATTTCATGCTGTGTTAATATCCACCTACGCAGCATGCTGGCAAAATACCAGAGCGCACATTTCTATTTTCTGAAATTCATCAAAATAAGGCTCGTCCCTCCCTCAGGTGAGCGGCAACTTTTCATCGCACATGCCTGAAAAAACCTTCATCTCTCCCCTTTGATAGGCGGCTGGATAACGAGCAGTTCTGGCACCATATCCCTAATGACCGGGAGCTCAATCACACCTGGCTTGATAAAGATGAGTGAACTTCTGAAAAGTTGAATCAGTCGTGGCTCAAGTGGACTTTTTTTTAACCTGAAGTCCCGTTGAAGTCAATGGATATCCTAACCAGGCTTCAAAAAAAGTGTGCCTTACGGAGGATCAAATAATGCAAAATTGTACGGAATGTTTTTAGATGGTCCTGGCAGCCCGATGAGCTGATGTGGCCATAAAACAGCCATTTCCTTTCCATGTTCTACCAGAGACAGTAAAATAGAATAACGAGCAGTTGTGGCACCATTCCCTAATGACCGGGAGCTCAATCACACCTGGCTTGATATAGATGAGTGAACTTCTGAAAAGTTGAATCAGTCGTGGCTCAAGTGTACTTTTTTTTAACCTGGAGTCCCATTGAAGTCAATGGATATCCTAACCAGGCTTCAAAAAAAGTGTACCTTATGGAGGATCAAATAATGCAAACTTGTTCGGAATGTTTTTGGAAGGTCCTGGCAGCCCGATGAGCTGATGTGGCCATAAAACAGCCATTTCCTTTCCATGTTCTACCAGAGACAGTAAAATAGAATAACGAGCAGTTGTGGCACCATTCCCTAATGACCGGGAGCTCAATCACACCTGGCTTGATAAAGATGAGTGAACTTCTGAAAAGTTGAATCAGTCGTGGCTCAAGTGGACTTTTTTTTAACCTGGAGTCCCATTGAAGTCAATGGATATCCTAACCAGGCTTCAAAAAAAGTGTGCCTTATGGAGGATCAAATAATGAAAACTTGTACAGAATGTTTTTGGAAGGTCCTGGCAGCCCGATGAGCTGATGTGGCCATAAAACAGCCATTTCCTTTCCACGTTCTACCAGAGACAGTAAAATAGAAAGAGTGGGGATGTGGTGGCACTGGCAATCAAAACTGGTGAAGTTCAGGCAAAGGCAGAAGTAGATATAATACAGGAACAACCTTTGGAGAAGCCTTTGGTCCCTTTTCTTCCAGAGTCTATTTGGAACCACTGAAATCTGAATTCAACATGGCCATCTGAATTTACAAAACCCATTCCACATATGTCATTCAAATTTCCAGGTTAGAGTTGAAAGGGGATTAAAATGGCCCCATGCACTGTGGCTGCCTCCATTTTGCAAGGGTTAAATGCTTGTTTAATTCTGGGGGCTTTTTCTTATGGGCTGCTGTGTAGTGGGTATCCCTAAGCTTCCCTCTGCACAGCCAGGCAGCAGGTATTTATCACACAGACTTGCATCCAGTCCTTGGTTTTGTTGTTTTATTAGGGGAATTCAACTTGGACAGGGAAATAGGGATTATGGGATGCCCAGTTTTGCTTGAATAAATGGAAGGGGGACACTTCCTTCCTATGTACAAAAGCAGATCCTGGACTGTTCTTTTCTTGAAAGCCATCAATCGTTACAGATCAGTAGCAGCTTAACTTTACGGGTGAGGAACTAGCAGCCCCTCAAAAATCACTTTACTTCTTGTAGCTACATGCAGAGACGTCTTCTCTCCCCTTATAGAACTGCTCCCAGCTTCACAGCCTGCAAACACTACCAGCCCTCCTGGCTTCTTGGAAGACCTCCCTGGACAAGGATCAAGGATTGTATCTTCCTGAGCCAGCCCAAGCCCAGCCTAGAGGCTGGCCCTTCCTGACCTAGGGGACCCCTCCTGGGCACCAACAGTCTCCTCAGCACTCCATCTTCCTCCAAACTCCCCTGTCAGCCAGACTCTCCCATATTTATAGGCCAGTCCACCACTCTACCAGGGCCTCCAAAGCTGTCCAGACCCCCCCCCCCATGAATATGCAGATTAGGCCTCCACTCCTTCCTTCTTACCGACTTCTGGAAGTTTCTATGGTCCTCCAGAGTCAGGAGGAGGCAATAGAGCCACAACTTGTTGAATCATCCAGCTGACCTGCAATAACTTGACCTTAATCACATGACTCACACAACTACCATAAGTCATACACAGTGATTTTGCCTATAATATACTATACTAGTAGCACACTAGAGGGTGTTACACTTACCTGATGCTCTGTTACCTCAAGCTCCCTCCATGGTATTAGACTGGTCTCTGCAGTCTCTTCTCTCCTATGCTCTGGCAGTCACAGGTGCAATGACATCATCAAGTCTAAAGCCCTCATCCCCTGCATTGGAAGTAAGGACGCCAGCGGGCAGTCCCCTGCCAGAGCCCAGAGTCTCTGTTGCTTGTTTCCGCCTAACAAACTGCCCCTTTCTTACGTCCATACGTTCTTGTCTAATAACTCTCTACAAGGTTGCAGAATCTAAATAAGAGCATAGTAACCAGGCCTCTAGCCTGTCTGTTATGGTGCCCCCTGACAGGTGATGCTGGCGCACCCAAGGCACGCAGTCTAAGTGGCAGATGGTCTTTACCTGAACTCTTGGTGGTGGGGATGAGTCAGGGAACCTAGAGGTCCTGCATTTCTTTGATGCAGACTAGCATCAGGTCCCAACCCTCAGAATGAACCCACCAAGGAATCTGGCTGGAATGGAAAGGCTATGGTGCAGAGACTGTTGACAGGGCTGCAGACAAGAGACAGGTTAGGTTGGAGGTTTTGGCAGGTGATAGGCAAGGCAAAGGTAGAGGCGAGCTGCTCCATACTCCAGTATCCTACTCCATCTTCCACCCAACACACACACTGACTCAGCACTTGATGATCAGGCCCATTTATATCTAAGGGCGGACCTGACCCAGTTGACCTGGCTGACTCATGTCCAGGCTGCTATTCAGCCTCTGCCTAAAAACCTAGTCTAGCTCCCCCTGGCTAACTAGAGGGGCGCTACACACCCATCCATTCATATTTTATTTTACTGAGAAATCACTTAGAAAAACACCCCCTAGCAATCCTATTCATGACCATCTTGAGTAAGGGCAGTTGATTCATGTAGCATTTACTTCCTGGAATCCATCTGCCCTTAGCTCAGGCATGCAGACAGGAGGGCGGGCTTAGCTGAGAAACCCCTCCCCCCTCCTAAAGACTCCTGGGATGTATGACATCATTTGCCTAGGCATGGAAACCAGAAAGTAACTAAAGAAATGTAAGAAAAAAACAGTTTAAAACAAGTAAATATGATATGCTTTTCTATCTATTTACTAATACTAGCAGAATAAGGGTTCAAAATAGTTAATGCTGACTAATTAATTACCTACAGTATTGACTCTCCCTTCCCTAAGTTCCAGAAGCCTCTAGAAATAGTGAAACATGCAGCCTACCTACATAGAAGAAAAATATATTTTAAATATATTTTTTAAATATTCAATATTCTTCCCAAATATATTGACGTATATTTGAAATACTACAATTTTGGCCATATTAAATACATTTATATATATATATATATATATATATATATATACACTGCATGTTGAAATGTGTTTTTTATATATTACAAAATATATGAAATATATTTTTAAAAATATATTTTTTTAAATATATTCTTCAGATTTTTTTTAACATATAAAAAGTAATTTTAACATATATTTTTGTAAATACATTCAAAAAATGTAGACTAAATGTATTTTTAAAGACATACAGTATATCTGAAAATTTATTTTTAAAAATATTTTCATATATTTTTCAATAAAAACGCATTTCAACATACAGTATATATATATATATATATATATATATATATATATATTTATTTATATTTACTAAAATATATTTTAAATTATATTGAATACGGCCAAAATTGTAGCATTTCAAATGTATGTCAATATATTTGGGAAGAATATGTTTAAAATATATTTAACATATATTTTTCTTCCATGTGGACCCGGAACAGCCCTGAGACGTTAACATCCACTTCAATGGCTACAGAGGAGCCAAAAAGAGCTAAATTGACCGAATACCCAGGCAGCCTATCTTGGAGGATGCTACACTTAGGTCAGGTTCATAGTCGCCCATGTTTTGAAAAGGGATTGGCAGTGGAAAACGTTTTACTACCTCCTGAATATCTGTTTTTTTTTTTGCCAAGCAGCAATTTACAATGGAGCCAATGTGGGCCAAACATGTGGTTGTGGTGTGGTCCCATTGACTTGGATGGCTTGATAGGTGGTGCTGCAGCATGTGAATGGCCGCCTTTCCTCCTGTTTTTACCACCCCCCCCTCCCAGCGACCCATGTGAATGAGGCCTAAGGTATTCAAAATGTTTGTATTTAGTTATACTTTTAGTAAGCTGCATTGAGAGCAGAGATTTAATTGCAATCAAGGGAGTACTTATTAAATAACGCCGTACTGAGCGGGAATATTCAGAATACAATACGGTGCAGACAAAGGAATATATATTGTATAGAAAACAGGTTACATTATAAATCATTCAATGCACCCCTGGTCGCAAATTACCCATAACATAATTGGATAATTGTTATCAGTGAATGTGCAAATGCCACAGTGTGCAGCAAAAACTCCCTTCCCCATACTGGATACATCCTGATTAGACCAAATCATTGAGATGTATTTGGATAATTTAAAAGGAGTGTTAAAGGGGCACGCCGCTGAAAACAAGCAGTTAATGCTGAACTCCAAGCTTTCATTTAAATATATTCCTCGCATAATATGGAGGATATAGATCCACATTGTCAGGGGCATCACTAGGGTTGGTGTCACCTGGTGCAGTAAAACATGGTGCCGCACACCCCACCCTTCCCACAGCAGGACAGGCAGCAGGCTAGTGCATTGGCACGGCTCTCCCACCATTAATGTCCTCAGTGACCCAATTACTGTTCTCAGTCTCTCCAAAAATGTCCTCAGCACCCCATTACTGTCCTCAGTCCCCCATTACTGTCCTCAGTCCCCCATTAATGTCCTCAGCCTTCCAATAATGTCCTCAGTGACCCTACTACTGTTCTCATTCCCCCCCCAATTAATGTCATCAGTCCCCCCCATAAGTCTTTAATGACCCCATTATTGTCCTCAGACCCCCAATTACTGTCCTCAGGCCCCTATTACTGTCCTCAGTCCCCCTCCAATAATGTCCTCAGTCCCCATTAATGTCCTTAGTACCACCATTACTGTCCTCAGTCCCCCATTACTGTCCTCAGACTCCCAATAATGTTCTCAGTGACCCTATTACTCTCCTCAGTCTCCCCCCCCAATTAAAATCCTCAGTCCGCTCCATTAATGACCTCGGTGACCCCATTATTGTGCTCAGCCCAATTACTGTCCTCAGTGCCCAATTCCTGTCCTCATTCTCCCCCAGTGCTGTCCCCCTCCTCCCCTCAGCACCCCATAACTGTTCTCAGCACCCCCCCCCACACACACAGTGCCCCATTACTGTCCTTCTCCTGTCTTACCTTACATGGACAGTGCAGAGGGCTTGAGACCCAGTGGGTCTGGATTGAGGGTGGGAGCTGCAAGCTGGTGATTGGTTGCTAGCACCACCCTGCATCCTAACAACCAATCACCTGCTGTTAACTCGGGCAGCCATGCCCTCTATCCAGAACAGTCCTGTCTCCCGTAGATGGCTCACTGAGAGAATGACAGCGGTGTATCATAAATGGGACCAGTGTCACCCCTGTGGTGAGTTGCACCCAGGTGCGTTCCACACCTCTCATGCCACCAAAGCGACTCCACTGCACCTTGTGCCCTTGCAAACCCAAATATTACCTTGTAAAACCAGCAGTGACATCATCACTGTGCTGTATATAGCATGTTCATAAAGTAGAGCTGTGGGAGGGACCCACTAGACTTCACCCACTATAGAGAACTACAGGAGGGGGTGGAGACAAGACCAGTCACCCTGCACAAGGAGAGAGAGCTGCAGTGAGTGGTCTTTATTACAGGAAGGAAAAGCTTCACACTGGATTACTGCACAGATCTGGAAGAAATACACTTAGCTGACCAAGATTCAGGGAAAATACACATTATAAATGGACTTAGATCAGTGTTTCTCAACCTTTTTTTCAGTCAAGGCAACCTTTAAAATTATGGATGGTCTTTAAAATGGGGTGCCTCCAGACTGTCCATAATTTGAAAAAGGCACCGCATTCTAAAATGAGAAAAATGTGACCCCAGCACCGACGGAGAGGGGCAGGGGAGGGTCAAATTAGAAAGCTGTGCAGGCAGCTAACATCCTCCTTATCAAATGATGATGTCATTCGTTGTCAGGACGCCCACACTAGAAGGTGGAATGGGTGGGTGCAAGGGCAGGGGAATACTTTCCACCAGGTAAACAAGGCGTTTGCCTTGGAAGGCATTTTTCAGGGGGGCCTGCGCCGCCCCTCAGAAGAGGGGACGCTGGTACTCCTGGGCTGGGTGGCAGAGCGGAGTGAGGGGAGCCCCCGGAAGGGAGAGTAAGGAGCGGACTGACCTTCACCCAGACGGTAGATGGACACTTCACCTTCACCCTGCCCGCCAGACAGAGGAAGAGCTTCTTCCAGCCTATGAAGGCAGGGAGGTACCCTGGAGCTGGAGTACCAAATAATCCCATGAACAACGATTGTCTATGGAAGCGCTGATCACACGGTGGTGTGCAGGGGGGGGTGGCGCAGGGCGGGGGGCTGGTGGGCAATCGAGGGCATGAGGGTTGGGGATAGTGGGAAATCAGCAGATTTTTTTGTATTGTCTAGGGCAGCACAAATGATACATACACTCCTGTGCAAGGGGGAAGGCTGAGGTAGGTGGGAGGGGGAAGGGATAGGGGAGAGGGAGAAGGGATGGGGGGTGGGCACTCTCACATGACTTTTGAAAACATAAAAAACCTGAGCAGTTAAACAGGAGCTAGAGCTGACCAGTCACTGGTGCAATTGAGTTCAGAATTTCTCATTTTAAGAACGCTTGTGAGTAGGTGCAGAGTGGTGCGGCGTGTCCCTACTTGTCAGGAACCTTTCCCTGCCACTAATCGCTTACCTTGACAGATGGGTGATCTTTCCCTACTCTGGCCACTTCTCAAAAGCATGCCAAAGCCCAGGAGCAGGGACCTATAAAGGTTCTGCTGACCCAAGATGGCTGCCAGGAGTCACCTGAATGCAGCGTGGCCAATCAGAACACTGTCCTCAGGGTTTAGGAAGCCACAGAGAAACCAGATCTCTCCTGACTTCCTCTCCAGCTGTGGCACCACTCTGGTCGAGCACTACCTACAGTGGAGAAAGTGCCTACAGTAGAGGAAGTGGACTGCTCCAGCCTACATGGTCATTCAATTTTCTAATGGTCAGTGGGGTGGAATCAACATTCGTTTTGACCACAGCGACAAGAATGTTAGTAGAATGGAAAAATTTTCTCTAACAAACAAATTTCCAAAAGTGTGTTGTTTTTCATGTGGGAAAAAACATTCCTTCCAAAATGTAATGCTAAAAGCAAATGAAATTTTTTTGACATTCGTCAAGTCAACAAATCTACTGAGAATTTTTCATACGGATGTTTGATTGGGTATTCATAGGAACGATCATTTGAGAAGTACTATGGCCAGATTATTGAGGGAAAAGGACAATAAGGGTTCCGGTGGCACAAGATTCAAGCATTATATACCATCCATTGTTCTTGTGGTTTCTTCAGCTCATCTAGCTACATAAACTGAAACTACACCCAAGCTATTTACCATTTTAATTTATATTTTGGTGGAGAGGGGAAGGGTTGGAACCTTAGTTAGAAAGGCAAAATGTCAGGTTCTCTTGAAAGAACAGAGCCCAAACTCTGTGCAACGGTAATGACCCATAGGATGGTGTTGGAGCTTACAAGTACTTCCTCCTCTTCCTAGTGAGGGAATGTTCAGGTCTGAGCATAATTGTTGAGCAAAGGTCCCGAACCCATAGAAAGACAGGGAATTCCCCACCCCGCAGCCACACGTAACAAGGGGCAGGAATGCTGGTGAAATCATTGAGCTAACATGGTCTCATAGTTATATTTGGTCATTGACATTGTCCAAATATGGCCATATTTGGTCAACGATGTCCTCATGTTACATAAGGCTGCAGGGTGGTTATCTGGGCTGGTGGCCGGCTATCATTTGACAGTTTCCAGTGGCCTGAACCTTAGCTCATCACTGATTGTGTTTGGCTGCTCGGGTCCAAGTGTTGTATCCTAAGAAGAAGGATAGAAGGTCACATGCTCCTCCATACCTGAAAGAGTGAGAACGCTAATGGGGCATTGGGTGGGAGTTGATGTTTTCAAGAGGACCTGTTCTTTTGTTCATGTTTGGTCTCTGGTGGAGAGAACCCTTCACATCCTTTGGGGACAGGAATTAAAGCAGTATTAAAGTCTCAGAGTTTTTATTTTTTAGTTTAACACATTGAGCACAATAAAATAAATAAAATCCCCAGTAATCTCTTCAAATTGCAATTTTAACCCAGCACCTACAGTTTACAACCATCAATGCTTCTGGCCCTTGCTTTTTCAGTGCTGCTTCCGGCCCTTGCTTTTTCATTGCTGCTTCCCTGAACTTCCAGTTATCACAGGAAGGAGTTTACAGTGGGTAGTGCAGTCTCCATCCAGTCTATTACCTAGGAGAAGGAAGTAGGTAAGGGGGAAGGATGAGCCATGCTATCCTAAACTCTGGGGCTGTGTTTTTCTATTGATGCACACAGTGTAGGAAGACACAACTTTAGACTCTGCATGCAAGGGTGGCACCATAGGATGCTGCAAGAGGAGTCAACCTGAAACAGGAAACCTGGTGTAGAGGTCAAGGCACCAGCTTACACTGGACCATAGGCAAGGATTAAAAGATAAAGAAACTGCATATTCAGTAAGGGATTAAAACAGATGCTGAAAGTGCTTAAAAACTGAGGGAACTTAACAATCACTAAGGGAATCTTCGAAGATTGGAAAATGTAACTGAAGTTCCCACCCTCTCCCAATTTATGAGTAAATGTTTTATTGTGATATTTGAATAAGTCTAGAAGCATTACACCATGATTTTTTTCAATCCAATGTTTATTCCAATGACAAATCGTTGGCAAAACCTTCACGTTTTGGGGGATGTAGTTCTGCTCCCTTCATCAGGGCTGAAGAAAATTAAGAAAAAGGAAACCCTCTCTAACAGCAATTAAAGGTTGGCAAAGGTTTGAACCCTTCCACAGTCAAAAACAAAAAAATGTTTGGATTCCCACAATATACGGAAATTCACCACTGCTGATAACTATAGATGTATATAGAGGAATCAGGACTCCTTCCTCCTGATCTAGATAAAGGAATTGGGACCTCCTTCCTCCTGCTGATGGTCCTTCTAGTGATATATAAGGGTTTATATCGAGGAATCAGGACCTCCTTCCTCCTGCTGGTAGTCCCTCTAGTGATATAAAGACCTATATAGAGGAATCAGGACCTCCTTCCTCCTTCTGGTGGTCCCTCCAGTGATATAAAGATCTATATAGAGAAATCAGGACCTTCTGCTGGTGACCCCTCTAGTGATATAAAGATCTATATAGAGGAATCAGGACATCCTTAATCCTGCCGGTGACCCGTCTAGTGATATAAAGATCTATATAGAGGAATCAGGGCCTCCTTCCTCCTTCTGGTGGTCCCTCCAGTGATATAAAGATCTATATAGAGAAATCAGGACCTTCTGCTGGTGACCCCTCTAGTGATATAAAGATCTATATAGAGGAATCGGGACCTCCTTCCTCCTGCCGGTGACCCCTCTAGTGATATAAAGATCTATATAGAGGAATCGGGACCTCCTTCCTCCCGCCGGAGACCCCTCTAGTGATATAAAGATCTATATAGAGGAATCAGGACCTCCTTCCTCCTGCCGGTGACCCCTCAAGTGATATAAAGATCTATATAGAGGAATCAGGACCTCCTTCCTCCTGCCGGTGACCCCTCTAGTAATAGGATCTATATAGAGGAATCAGGACATCCTTCCTCCCGCCGGTGACCCCTCTAGTGATATAAAGATCTATATAGAGGAATCGGGACCTCCTTCCTCCTGCCGGTGACCCCTCTAGTGATATAAAGATCTATATAGAGGAATCAGGGCCTCCTTCCTCCTTCTGGTGGTCCCTCCAGTGATATAAAGATCTATATAGAGAAATCAGGACCTTCTGCTGGTGACCCCTCTAGTGATATAAAGATCTATATAGAGGAATCAGGACCTCCTTCCTCCTGCCGGTGACCCCTCTAGTGATATAAAGATCTATATAGAGGAATCGGGACCTCCTTCCTCCTGCTGGTGACCCCTCTAGTGATATAAAGATCTATATAGAGGAATCAGGACCTCCTTCCTCCTGCCGGTGACCCCTCAAGTGATATAAAGATCTATATAGAGGAATCAGGACCTCCTTCCTCCTGCCGATGACCCCTCTAGTAATAGGATCTATATAGAGGAATCAGGACATCCTTCCTCCCGCCGGTGACCCCTCTAGTGATATAAAGATCTATATAGAGGAATCGGGACCTCCTTCCTCCTGCCGGTGACCCCTCTAGTAATAGGATCTATATAGAGGAATCAGGACATCCTTCCTCCTGCCGGTGACCCCTCTAGTGATATAAAGATCTATATAGAGGAATCGGGACCTCCTTCCTCCTGCCGGTGACCCCTCTAGTGATATAAAGATCTATATAGAGGAATCGGGACCTCCTTCCTCCCGCCGGAGACCCCTCTAGTGATATAAAGATCTATATAGAGGAATCAGGACCTCCTTCCTCCTGCCGGTGACCCCTCAAGTGATATAAAGATCTATATAGAGGAATCAGGACCTCCTTCCTCCTGCCGGTGACCCCTCTAGTAATAGGATCTATATAGAGGAATCAGGACATCCTTCCTCCCGCCGGTGACCCCTCTAGTGATATAAAGATCTATATAGAGGAATCAGGACCTCCTTCCTCCTGCCAGTGACCCCTCTAGTGATATAAAGATCTATATAGAGGAATCAGGGCCTCCTTCCTCCTTCTGGTGGTCCCTCCAGTGATATAAAGATCTATATAGAGAAATCAGGACCTTCTGCTGGTGACCCCTCTAGTGATATAAAGATCTATATAGAGGAATCAGGACCTCCTTCCTCCTGCCGGTGACCCCTCTAGTGATATAAAGATCTATATAGAGGAATCGGGACCTCCTTCCTCCTGCTGGTGACCCCTCTAGTGATATAAAGATCTATATAGAGGAATCAGGACCTCCTTCCTCCTGCCGGTGACCCCTCAAGTGATATAAAGATCTATATAGAGGAATCAGGACCTCCTTCCTCCTGCCGGTGACCCCTCTAGTAATAGGATCTATATAGAGGAATCAGGACATCCTTCCTCCCGCCGGTGACCCCTCTAGTGACATAAAGATCTATATAGAGGAATCGGGGCCTCCTTCCTCCTGCCGGTGACCCCTCTAGTGATATAAATATCTATATAGAGGAATCAGGACCTCCTTCCTCCTTCTGGTGGTCCCTCCAGTGATATAAAGATCTATATAGAGGAATCAGGACATCCTTAATCCTGCCGGTGACCCGTCTAGTGATATAAAGATCTATATAGAGGAATCAGGGCCTCCTTCCTCCTTCTGGTGGTCCCTCCAGTTATATAAAGATCTATATAGAGGAATCGGGACCTCCTTCCTCCTGCCGGTGACCCCTCTAGTGATATAAAGATCTATATAGAGGAATCGGGACCTCCTTCCTCCTGCTGGTGATCCCTCTAGTGATATGAAGATCTATATAGAGGAATCAGGACCTCCTTCCTTCTCCTGATGGTCCCTCTAGTGATTTTATCATTATTATGTTCTATATGGGGGAATCAGGACCTGACACCTGAATCTAGAACCCCAGCAAGACAGCTGTGATGGCCACATGATGTAATTGGAGGAGATAGGCTGTGTTGGGATTGAATCCTGAGTGACCTTGTACTACACAGTATAGTTATGGAAAAAAAAAAATATTCCGGTAACCCCCATAGTCACCTTTAAATCTCCGCGTAGTATTGATCAGAAAGGTAGAATTTGTTTTTTCTCTGTGATTTGAAGTTTCCAAGCTCTCTTTTCATACGCCTCGGCATGGCTCCTCAATTCTGTTCCAACTGTACTTTTCTTTTCTTTGCGACTTTGTTAATTACAATACCCACTGCCTTTAATTAAATCTACCCTGAACTCGCTCAGCTCAAACGGCTCACAATGTACCCCTGCAGGAGAGCGCTGTGCGGCAAATCGGAGGAAAATAGGCCGTTGGGAAGGTGATGCTAACTGACTGTGCTATTGAAAAGTCTCCTGAGCGCGGTTCCTGCACCGACGTTGTGCTGTAATTACAGCAATTGTGTTGTTTTGTAGGCACTGTGTTGTTTTAGTGAAGTTGACTCTGATTATGTTTTATCATCGGAATCTAGAGGAAAACTCTGTAGACAGATGACAGTGGAAGTGTAAAATAGGATCATTTTGGATGCATTGTTTGCAAACCGTTAGACAGTTTCCAGACGTCAAGAATGCCAACATCGTTTATTGGCATTGCCTGCAATGTCCTTCTCTGACCATTTGTATTTAAAACCCAATTCAAGTCTTACACATTTTAACTCTTTAGAGTCCTATAACTAGCATGCTCTGGTTGATGACTGGTTTTTCCATGGAAATGCCTTAAATGTCCTTTTTCTTCCATGAAAATGCTGCTTCCTGCCTCCCCTTTTAGAGCTCTTTGTTGGGAGAGCTGCGTCATGGCCACACCCTTCATCAAAGGTGTTCTCACACAGAGACCTGTATTGCAAAGGAAGAGAGGGGTGTGTGTCAGACCAGGCCCCTTACTGAGTGCTGATTACTGAGTGCACTGGGTTTACCTCTGGTGCCTGTGGACTGGAAAAAATATGTGTGCAAGTCTACTCATCTTGTCTTGTGATTTCAATTGCGCTTTAAGGGATGTCCTTAAATAAAACCCCACTCCCTGGGTCTAGCTGGCATATGTAAATACTAAATATAAATCTTACTCCCTGTTCTCAAATTCTTCATTCTTAGGCCCTACCGAGCACCACACAGTCTTTTCAATCAAAACTCAGTATTAGGTGACAAATGGAAATCCACAATGGTGATCCGTGAGGAAGTAGCAGAAATGCGCACTCACCAGAAGGCGGATATATATAAGCAGTATATATCAAAAGCTCATGGATCCTCGGTCAAGAAGAAACAGGTCTGGTCACTGTGGATTGGCCTTTCCTTTCCTCAAGGGTGCAGAGCAAAATTCTTCCTCCTCTCAGGTGGATGCTTGAATTCCTAATAAGGACTCTGCAAAGAGGTACTCCATGACTTCTTTGCAGAGTCCTTATTAGGAATTCAAGCATCCACCTGAGAGGAGGAAGAATTTTGCTCTGCACCCTTGAGGAAAGGAAAGGCCAATCCACAGTGACCAGACCTGTTTCTTCTTGGCCGAGGATCCATGAACTTTTGATATATACTGCTTATATATATCCGCCTTCTGGTGAGTGCGCATTTCTGCTACTTCCTCATGGATCACCATTGTAGATCTCCATTTGTCACCTGGCACGTTTATATGAACTGGACTTACAGTGGACAATTTTCAGATTTATTAACCATTAGCCGCCCGGCCAATGGCCGTTTGGCGGCTTCAGAAGTGTCTCTGCACTCCGGGTGCGCCGGAGTGCGCTAATGCAGAGCGGCGCAGCAGTGCGATCTGTCACCGGCCGCGCACCTTGGACACGGCCGATGACAGATCCGAGTACCGGCTCCCGTTGCTGGTACCATGTGACCTGCTGTGACCAATCACAGCAGGTCACATGACAGTTGTATACAATGGATGGCTTCATTCATGATGCCATCCATTGTATACTAGTGCCTAGCTGTGAATGGTCACAGCTAATCACATGCACATATCATGTGATTAGCTGTGACCAAATCACAGCTAAGCACAAAAAAAAAAAAAAAAAAAGCTGAATGAATCGATTTCATTCAGGTAAATGCTTGCTTATAGCAAAGTAATTCTTTGCTATAAGCAAATTGTGTAATAAAAAAAAAAAATACTGATCACTTCACCAAAGTAGTACAATGTAACTATGGTAACATTGTACTACTTTGGTCATAGTAAAATATGAAAAAAAATCTTAAAAAAAATAAAAAAAATGTAATAAAAAATTAAATATAATAAAAAAATTAAAAAAAATAAAAAAATAATATATATATATTTTTTTCATACTGTCACCAGTCAGTGTCCCTGTTCACCGCCATGCCAGTTATATGATGACGCTGTACTGCACTGGTGACAGTATGTAAAAAAAAAAATAGTGAAAATAATTTTTTTAATTTTTTCATTTTCCGAAAAATTATGACAAAAAAATACAACTTCAAAAAACTCGCCATGCCTCTTATGAAGTACGTCGGACTGTCTACACTGCAAAAAGGGGTCATTTGGGGATATCTGTTTTGTTCTGACATTTGGGGATATCTGTACTATTCTGACAGTCTTGGACCTCAAGAAATGAGATTGGCCGTCAGTACTTCAGGATTGATCAATATTCAGATCTATACCATAGTTTGTGAACTCTATAACTTTCCTACAAACTAAATAATACATCCTAATTTGGGTTATTTTCACCAAAGACGTAGCAGAATACATCTCGGCCTAAATTTATGAAGAACAATTATTTATTTGTAAACTTTTATAACAGAAACAAAGAAAAATGTGTTTTTTTTTCAAAATTTTTGGTCTTTTTTTGTTAATTTAGCAAAAAATAAAAACCCCAGCGGTGATTAAATACCACCAAAAGAAAGCTCTAGTTGTGTGAAGAAAATGATAAAATTTTAGTTTGGGTACAATGTTGCATGACCGCGCAATTGTCATTCAAAGTGTGAGAGCGCTGAAACCTGAAAAATGGCCTGGGCAGGAAGGTGTAAAATTGTAAAATTCTGTATAAGTATTTATTGGTTACTTAGAGTGCTTAGCGGCTTTCTAGGATCAGCGCTCACTTTTTTCATTTTCTATAAAACTCAGTATTAGGCTGTGATTAAAAGCAAGCAGGGCTGCTATTAATTTGTAAAGTGTACTGAGCAGGGTCCTCTTACAGGTTGTTGCTTATTAGAATGTAAGATCTCTTGAGTATGTTCCTCATACTTTTATTTTCCTATTATAGTTGAGTTCCTATTCCCTATAATATTGTACATTCTAATGATCAGGGTCCTCATAGCTCTTGCTCTCTGTCCTATTGTATGTTATAATAAGTGTAGCACCCCTCTAGTTAGCCAGAGGGAGCTATCTCGGTTTTTTTAGTTAGAGGCTGGATAGCAGCCTGGGATGAATCATCCAGGTTAACTTTAGGTCAGGGCTGAGGGCTCTGCAGGCCAGTCCCTGATACCGCCGCCTGCTCTAAAAGGTTGAGAAGTTTCTGGAAAGCATTGGGTGAAGGTAAGGAGGGGCTGATCTGCATACTCAAGGGACTCTGACCAATCCCAGAGCAGGAGGCTTGGCATGGGGTCAGGACAGTCCTTAAGTATGAGAGAGCCTGACCAGGAAGTGGTCAGTGTCGGGTGGAAGATGGAGTGTGGAGCTTGGGAGTGGCTTACCTACAGATAAGTGCTCTATCTCCTGAGGGAGGACAGCCTGGGAACCAGGGAAGGAGCCAGCCCAGTGTAAGGCCTGAAGGCAGCCACCAACCCAACAAGTTTACAGCAGAGACAGAGTGAATAGTCCTACATCCCCTGGGCCGGATAAAGGGGAGAGGGCAGTAAGGTGGGAAACGCATCTAGCTCTTTATCTGGAACTGCTTTACTAAAGTGACAGCTTCTGGATCCCCTTGCCAAGGGATTCCATCAGGCAGCTGGGTAGAGAGGAGGTGATACACCAGGAGGGCTGGAGAGCTCTTCAAGAAGAGACTTTGTTGTCTATGGACTTGTACATAGTTGCTAAAGAGTTTGTCCTCATGTTTACAATTTCCTAGGACATCCCATAAACCCCTCAACCCCATCCATATTCAATACCCTTTAATAAAACATAATACCAAGCTCAAGGACTGTTTTTTGTCTCCAGTGTACAAGTGTGGAAGAAAATGTGTGTTGCCTGGCTGTGCAGAACTATAGGGGGACCGAAAAACTCAGTGATTCCTAAGGCGGTAGTGCTATATAGGCAGAGCCCTCTTACCTCCTGTTCTCTATGGGATTTTATGCTTTAATGATTAGAACCCTCTTATATCCCATCTCCTATTGGATTTTGATCTTCAAGGAGCAGGGCCTTCAAACCACCTGTAATGAGCAGGTCACATACCTTCTGTTTCCTTATATGATTTTATGCTTCAAAGACTAGGACCTTCATATTGCATTTCCCATTAGATTCTGAGTTGCAATGAGCATGACCCTCATAATTTCTGTTCCTTATTAGATCATATATAGCAATGTGCATTACCCTCATACCTTCTGTTTCCTATTATGTTTTATACTCCAACCTATACATGTTACTGGTTAGAGCCCTCATACCCTCTTTGCATTCATTCTGGTTACTACATCTGTATTTTTACCTAACTGGAGATATGAAGCTGGCCATCTAACTTTCCAGCATGGGGGTAAAGGTGCTGCGCCATATTGCTTTTACCTATGAGCTGTTTCCCATGATCCCCCTCTTTTGGAGACCCATGCTCCAGGACGATAAGGAGATTCCTTCCTCACTTTCTAAAGCTGAACTTTGGGAATGAGATCAAATCTGCCCTTGCAGTGCTACCTTCAGGCCTTCTGCTGGGCTGGCTCCTTTCCTGGCTCCACAGGTGGTCCTTTCTCTGGGGGCCATTGAAGCCGAGTGATCCTCCTGTCCAAGTCCCAGCCTGTAGGTAGGCCTCTTCTTACTGGGCCCCTGCATCTCTGCCTTCCTCACATTTTCCTCCCGAACTCTCCTGCTCATGATCAAGCTCGGTCATACTTAAGGGCTGCTCTGGTCCCATGCCAAGTCTCCTGCTTTGGGATTGGCCAGAGTCCCTTGAGTATGCAGACCTGCCCCTCACCCCTGCCCACTGCCTCTAGAATCTTCTCCATAATTCTAGAGCAGGGGGCAGTATCAAGGAACTGATCTGCAGAGCCTCTCAGCCCTGACCCAAATTTGACTCTGCTGACTACTCCCCGGGCTGCTGCCCAGCCTCTCTATCTAAAAAAAATAATCAGCTAGCTAACTAGGAGGTGCTACATTTGGTTGCAGGTGAAGAACTGAGGAAAGGCCTGAGGAAAATATCAGCGACTATCAGCGCTGCACATGCATTCCCAACACGCACAAAGTATAAACCTAGCCTAAGTGCCCATTAAGTCTAGGAGTGCAGGGGTAAAGTGTATTACTTACAGTGTTCTTGGTGGTCCCTTGGCATCAAGACTATTACCCTGTGCTATATGTGGGGATGCGAGCCTGTGACTGGCCCGTGGGGTGTTAGAGAGGATGCTGCTATAGGGGACTGGTTGCATAGACTAAGGTACCCTGCCAAAAGTCAGGAATAATGTAAACAATACACCTTACTCCTGCACTCCTAGACTAAGCGAACAAATACTCATGCCTTCCAGGGGGACATTATGTCTCATTCCCGGATTTCTCGTTTATTGACACTAGATAACATTTCTTCCTCTGGCTCTGCACACATTTCATCGTCCTTGTGCGTGGTTTTCGCACACTTTGCATGCGTTGTTTCTTAGAGTGTGGCTATTCAGGGCTCGCTGACAGCTGATTGGTCTCAGATGTATAGGAAACAATATGTGATTTAATGGGAAGCCCAGCAGAGAGTAATTGCCGCAGAGTCTCCGGAGAGTGAACATCAAGCCTTTCCTTTGTGCCGTGTTGTTAAGTAATGTTATAATCGCACATTAATAATCTTTCTTCTATATATATCCTTCTGTGCAGCCGTCCTGTCATGGCTTCTAAGATACGCCGAGCGTTGACTGTTCCATGGTTGGCGGTTATTACCAGCCGCATGCCACAAAAATCACAGCCACCCTCTGGCTGGCAAAAATAAAGGTCAAATGGCCAAGATCATTTTTGAAGGGAATGCCATATAAATATAATGCTACATTTTTATCTGCCTAGGGCTTCTGGAAAGGTCCTGGCCCTAGGTGTCTCAGCACCTATGGAGAGTCAGCTGGAGACTTCCCTCAACCAATCCCAGGAGAGGTGGGAGCACTTGAGTCGGCATATGAGTGGGCAGTTAGGTGAGCTAAGTGAGAGAGCTGCTCCTTTCTCCATGTCTTGCCTGGTTACCCTCTCTTTGGAATATATCCAATTGGTCCTTTCTCCATGACTTGCTTGGTTACCCTCTATTGGGAATATATCCAGTTGGTCCTTTCTCCATGACTTGCTTGGTTACTCTCTCTTGGGAATATATCTAGTTGGTCCTTTCTCCGCGACTTGCCTAGTTACCCTTACTTGGGAATATATCCAGTTGGTCCTTTCTCCGTGACTTGCCTGGTTACCCTCTCTTGGGAATATATCCAGTTGGTCCTTTCTCTACAACTTGCCTGGTTATCCTCTCTTGGGAATATATCCAGTTGGTCCTTTCTCCGCGACTTGCCTGGTTACCCTCTCTTGGGAATATATCCAGTTGGTCCTTTCTCCATGACTTTCTTGAGAAAGGACCTTTTTGGTTAACCTCTCTTGGGAATATATCCAGTTGGTCCTTTCTCCACGGCTTGCTTGAGAAAAGACCTTTTTGGTTACCTTGTCTTGGGAATATATCCATTTGGTCCTTTCTCCATGACTTGCTAGAGAAAGGACCTTTTTGGTTACCCTCTCTTGGGAATATATCCAGTTGGTCCTTTCTCCATGACTTGCCTGGTTACCCTCTCTTGGGAATATATCCAGTTGGTCCTTTCTCCACGACTTGCCTGGTTACGCTCTCTTGGGAATATATCCAGTTGGTCCTTTCTCAACTACTTGCCTGGTTACCCTCTCTTGGGAATATATCCAGTTGGTCCTTTCTCCATGACTTGCTTGGTTACCCTTCCTTGGGAATATTTCCAGTTGTTCCTTTTTCCGTGACTTGCCTGGTTACCCTCTCTTGGGAATATATCTAGTTGGTCCTTTCTCCACGACTTGTTTGAGAAAGGACCTTTTTGGTTACCCTCTCTTGGGAATATATCCAGTTGGTCCTTTCTCCATGACTTGCCTGGTTACCCTCTCTTGGGAATATATCCAGTTGGTCCTTTCTCCACGACTTGCCTGGTTACCCTTTCTTGGGAATATATCCAGTTGTTCCTTTCTCCATGACTTACCTGGTTACCCTCTCTTGGGAATATATCCAGTTGGTCCTTTCTCCACGACTTGCCCGGTTACGCTCTCATGGGAATATATCCAGTTGGTCCTTTCTCAACAACGTGTCTGGTTACTCTCTCTTGGGAATGTCCCGGCACACATTCACCCACCTCCTTTACCCCCGCCGTGGCTCTGTTGCGAATAGCTGAACAAACCCTTGACGCCATGGAATTAAAATCCCTGTTGCAGTAATAGGCAAACACGGCCATGCACAACACACTGTTATTGACTATCAATTGGTTACAGTTGGTAATGATGTTAAATGCATTGTTAACCAGTCATTAACAGATGTGTAGCAATCTGGTATTGAGCGGAGCGGGTCTCCTGCACTTTGCCAGATGAGTTTGGGTAGTTCATCATCGGAATGGAGTCAGTTTAGCACAATAATGAACATGATTACATTGTCTGCTGTTTACCCGGCACACACAATCGTCTGGGGAGCATGTGCACGGCGGCAGAGCCATCAGTTAAGTGGCATGTGCCCGCAGCCAAACAACAAGGGTTCCCGGTCTGCGATTTCGCTGCTTGCAAATGTTCAGAACGCCACATGGCCTTACGCCTGCCTAGGCAGCAAAAGAAATATAAAAAAAATGTGGTTTTCTTAACAAGGAATATTTTTTAAAATAATTAATTAATAATACACAACGCACTGCAACTTAAAACCCAACTCCAGGTTTAAAAAAAAAATGTAGATAAAAAAAGCATTTAAAACAAAAAAAAGTGCCCCCTGCTGCAATACTCACCCTCTCTCCATTGCTGTCCCTTGCAGTAGTTTCTTTCCGCCACTAGATGTCCTCAGTTTTCTGACAATGGGTGTGGATCCGACCTGGAAGACTGAGGATGTACTAAGAGTGCAGGGCGTCAGGGGGGTCAGGGCCCCGCCTCCAGGGGGTATCGCCAAGACACCATAGATTCACATTTTAATATTTTATTTCAGGTACTTATACAACGCCATCAATTTACACAGTGCTTTACATATATATTGTACATTCACATCAGTCTCTGACCCTCAAGGAGCGTACAATCTAAGGTCCCTAACTTACATTAATACATACTAGAGCCAGGGGTGGACTGACCATTTGGAAACTCGGGCACTGCCCCAGGGCCAGGGTCAGTAGGGGGCCCCATGAGATGCCCCTGGTACCTTTTTCATAGGCTTTTTTGAGTTTGGGCAAGGACACAGGGGCCCCATGATCCCTTATTGCCCAGGGGCCCCATGAGTTGTCAGTCCACCCCTGACTAGGACCAATTTAGACAGGGGCTAATTAACCTACCAGCATGTCTTTGGAGTGTGGGAGGAAACCGGAGTACCCAGAGGAAACCCACGCAGGCACATGGAGAACACGCAAACTCCAGGCAGGTGGTGCCATCGCTGGGATTTGAACCAACAACCCTAGTTCTGCCAGGTAGAAGTGCTAACCATTTAGCCACTGTGCTGCCTATAATAATGGGAGCAGCTCTAACGTCATCGTATGACCAATGGAAGACGAGAAATGTTATGCTTCAGTGTGCAACCAAGGTGTTATCTCCTCCTCCCATGCTCGTCTCCAGGATTTTTCCAGAGCTTCCCTCATCGTCTGGAACTCTCTACCCCAATCTATCAGACTATCGCCTACTCTGCTCACTTTTAGGAGATCTCTGAAAACCGATCTCTTCGGGGAAGCCTATCCTGCCGTCAGCTAATAATGGAATCTTCTATTCCTCCTACCAGTCCATCCCCCACAGTTATTACCTTTTGTACCACTAGCCCCTCCCTCCTAGATTGTAAGCTCCCAGGATCAGGGCCCTCCTATCCCTCTTGTATTGAACTGCATTGTTGCTGTACTGTCTTCCGTTATATTGTACAGCGCTAAGCAAACTGTTGGCGCCATAAATCCTGTATAATAACAATAATATAAATGGCATGAAAAAATTCCAAACCCTTTTCTGGGAAGCTTTGGAATGATCATCCCACTGCCGTCCTCATCCCCCCTGCTCCTGCACGTGTATTAGGGCTCGTTCACACGTGCAGTGCCCTCTGAAGAGTCAGCGTTGGAGGGCATTTGACTGGTGGGGAGGAGGCGTTACGTCACCACCTCACTGCCGGATTCAACCCTCTTAATGACGCAGTACTGCATTGCCATCACCGCGAGGCCTCATGGACTCAGGTTGCGTTTGGCGGCGATAACACCTGCTGAATGCGATAAGCTGTTGAATTTTTGCCATGGTCGCAGTGCTGGGCTTGGCATGTGTACAGTTCTGGGGCCCCATTCTCACACCTGTGCTTTTGTGAAACCGTGTTCACAAAATACGGGAAAGATGCGTGTTGCGCGTGCCATGGCATTCATTGTTAATGGCAACCCAAACGAGGCAAGTAGTCACACGGTTGTTTTTTTTTTTCCATGCACAAAACCGCTCAACAAATGCGTGAAAACGCACAAAGCTCTATGCCCAAAAGACACAGGAGCTACTTTGGCGCATTTATCTTGCATAGAGCAGCCGACTGAAATGAATGGCCTGCGAAAACACGCCCAAAAATCGCACGTTCTACAAACTCTGAGGCCCCGTTCACATCTGGCGATCTGGGATTGCGGGTGGAAACGCTGCGATCCTGCCCACGATTTTAAATCGCAGTGCAATCATTCCATACATAGCTGAGGGTGGATCTATAGTGAATTGTTCAATCAGATTGCATAGTGTATGGACAGCTTTGGACGTTGTCGGTTTGGGTGTTAAACGTCCACTTCAACAGGCCTACCGATTTAGCAAGAAATGTCATATTTAATGCAACTGGCTGCCTGTAATTTGACTTCAAGCTCTGTGCTGACTTCTGGAGGAGACAGTATAGGTTTGTTCACATGACCGATCAGTGGGCGGTAAAACCTGGTGGTCGATATGCAGTCATGCAGGCCCCATTCAAACTTACGCCCTGTTCACATTTGGCAATTCGGGATCGCGGACGCTGCCCCCGCAATTCTTCCCATGATTCCAAATAACACTGCAATCATGGCAGAATGTGGCACGCATGTTTCTGTGCCATTCATTTTTAATGGGTACCTCAAATGTGGTGCAGTTCTGCCACGATTGCCGCGTTGCATAATTGCACAGCCATCCAGAGCAGTGTGATTACAGTGAAGCACACAGACCCCACCCCCTAGTAAAACACTCCCAGCACACAGTTAACCCTTTGATCGCCCCTCATGTTAACCCCTTCCTGCCCGGTGCCATTAGTACAGTGTCAGTGCTTTTTTTTTGGCACTGATGACTGTATTGGTGTCACTGGGGATGTCAGCAGGGGCGGACTGACCATTTGGAAACTCGGGCACTGCCCGAGGGCCCGGAGTCAGTAGGGGGCCCCATGATCCCCTATTGCCCGGGGTTGTCAGTCTGCCCCTGGATGTCAGTGACACCAAGTCAGTTCCCCCCAGTGTCAGAATGTCCACCACAGTCCTGCAGTACCGCTATAAGTCGCTGATCACCGCCATTACTAGTGAACATAAAAAATAAATAAATCCCAGTATATATCCCGCCATTTGTAAACGCTATAACTTTCACGTAACCCAATTAATTTACACGTCTTGGGATTTTTTTTTTAGCAAAGACACGGAGCAGAATACATTTTGGCCAAAATTTGATTTTTAAAATTTTTTTACTGGACATGTTTAGCAAAAAGTCAAAAATATAGTTTTTTTCTCAAAATTGTTGGCCATTTTTTTTTATAGCACAAAAAATAAAAAACACAGAGGCGATCAAATAACACCGAAAGCAAGAGCTATTCATGGGAAAAAATTAAAACATTTAATTTGGGTGCAACGTTGCATGACAGCGCAATTGTCAAAGTAACGCAGCACCATAACACAAAAAATGGCCTGGTCAGGAAGGGAGGGACATCCTCTGAAGTGTGAGGGGTTAAGATATTTCAGCCAGTGCCATGGACCAGGGGCGGACTGATCATTGGGGAACTTGGGCACTGTCCGAGGGCCCAGGGTCAGTAGGGGGCCCCATGAGATGTCTCTGGTACCTTTCATAGGGTTTTTTGGGTGTGATTTGAGTGTGGGCGAGGACACAGGCAGGGGTGTATTTACCACAAGGCAAACAAGGCATTTGCCTAGGGTGGCATTTTTTCAGGGGGGCAGCAGAATTTTTTAGGGGGGCAGCGGCATTTTTCAGGGGGCAACATTGTCCCCCGAAAAAAGGGATGGAAGAAAGGACACACGCAGCATGGGGACCAGGTGGGATCTGAGAGAGGCTGCAGGCTGCTCAATGGTGTATGCAGAGCCTGACTCTTGTTCCTGGGGATGTCCAGAGCTGTGAAGGTGAGTGTCTTCTCTCTTGCCAGGGTGGGGGGGGGGGGATTGCCAGTGTGTGTGGGGCAGTGGTAGTGGAAGGCTCTCTCGGGTGGGGGAGTGCTGTTGGTCAATGTCAGGCTCTTATCATGGGGGAGGGGGGTGTTTGTCAGTGTCAGGGTCTCTCTGTGGGGGGGGAGACAATTTTTGTGTTGCCTAGGGCAGCACAAAACCTAAATACACCACTGGAAACAGGGGCTCCAAGATCCCCTATTGCCCGGGGGCCCCACAAGTTGTCAGCCCACCCCTGCCGTGGACTAACTTATCTCAGTATCTCCAGCGCAGAGGCAGGTGAGGATCGGCGATGAAATGTGATAACATCTTGGATGTATAGATCTGATGGGCTGGAATTAGTTTTTAATTGCGGCGTAATTAAAGTGGCGTAATTGTGAAGCAATATTCAGATTTCAGTAAACGTGTTTAGCAGCTATTAGCCGGATATGTATGACACGAGAATAAAGCGCCGAGCTTGGCTTGATTTGGAGAATTCACAGAACACAAAGCCAGCCTCATTTCCATGCCGTACGCATTTGCAAAAGAAATCTAATTCCTAACGATTCACAACTGTTCTTGGAGGTAAAATATATTTTGAGTTATTGCCAAATTTACTGGAAAGTCATTTTTGATGCATCATTCAGCTTCCCATATGTGTTCTGCTTCATAATGCTGCAGGAGTGCAGACGTTCCCTCTAACCATGTGCGGGGCTCGCTGCTAGAAACCACGGGGCCCCATACAGTCAGCCTAACAGGGCCCGCCCCATACAGTCAGCCCACCCCAAGAAGAAAAAAAAAAAAAAACAACAAAAAACAAAACACAGTCATGAATGAACACAGTTAGTAGGATTATAACAAAGTGGACCGTGATAGGTGGCCACCTGGGCAATAAGTCCATCCGTGACATTTCCTGGCTACTAAATATTCCACGCTCAACTGTTAGTGGGATTATAACAAAGTGGAAGCAACTGGGAACAACAGCAACTCAGCCACCAAGTGGTAGGCCACGTCACATGACAGAGCGGGGTCAGCGCATGCTGAAGCGCACAGTGCGCAGAAGTCGCCAACTGTCTGCAGAGTCAATAGCTAAAGACCTCCAAACTTGGTGTGGCCTTCAGATGAGCCCAACAACAGTGTGTAGAGAGCTTCATGGAATGGGTTTCCATGGCCGAGCAGCTGCATCCAAGCCTTCCATCACCAAGTGCCATGCAAAGCGTCGGATGCCGTGGTGTAAAGCACGCCGCCACTGGACTCTAGAGCAGAGGAGACATGCTCTCTGGAGGGACCAATCATGCTTCTCTGTCTGGTAATCCGATGGACATGTCTTAGTTTGGCGGTTCCCAGGAGAACGGTACTTACCTGACTGCATTGTGCCAAGTGTAAAGTTTGGTGGAGGGGGGATTATGGTATGGAGTTGTTTTTCAGGAGTTGGGCTTGGCCCCCTAGTTCCAGTGAAGGGAACTCTTAAGGCGACATTTTGGACAATTTCATGCTCCCAACTTTGTGGGAGGAGTTTGGGGATGGCCCCTTCCTGTTCCAACATGACTGCGCACCAGTGCACAAAGCAAGGTCCATAAAGACATGGAGGAGCCAGTTTGGGGTGGAGGAACTTGACTGTCCTGCACAGAGTCCTGACCTCAACCCCATAGAACACCTTTGGGATGAATTAGAGCGGAGACTGCGAGCCAGGCCTCCTCCCCCGACATCAGTGCCTGACCTGACAAATGTGCTTCTGGAAGAATGGTCCAACCTTCCCATAGACACCCGCCTAAACCTTGTGGACGGCCTTCCCAGAAGAGTTGAAGCTGTTATAGCTGCAAAGGGCGGGGCCAACTCAATATTGAACCCTACGGACCAAGACTGGGGGGCCATTAAAGGTCATATGTGTGGAAAGGGCAGGGCCAACCCAATATTGAACCCTACGGACTAAGACTGGGGGGCCATTAAAGGTCATGTGTGTGGAAAGGGCGGGGCCAACTCAATATTGAACCCTACGGACTAAGACTGGGGGGCCATTAAAGGTCATGTGCGTGGAAAGGCCGGCCAACCAATACCTCTGGCAATATAGTGTATATACTGTATATGTATATAGGCAAAAGTAAGGCGGTATAACCAAAATAAATGCCTTGCTGCTCCATATAAAATGAAGGTATAGTAGGCACTCAGAGGGCTTTCATGAATAATTACAGCTGTTCTATATCAAATGCCGCTTTGTGCATTGACATAGACTTAGCCAGTCCAGGCCGTATGATCACTTGCTGACTTGGCACCATCTACAGGCAGCTTAACTTTTCAAAGAGCCATAGAAATTGAATCCAAAGCATTTGTACATCAGCTAATATCAGAATAGAGGATTTTTTTTTTCCAGTTTTTGAAGTATAAGATAAAAAAAGACTTTCCTAAGAAGAATCAGGATGGGGAGGGGAGGACAGGGGAGGACAGAGGGATATATCAAATCACATAAGTAAACAGGTTGTAGTGGCTCACTAGATGTCAGTGTAATGGAACCAACCCCAGACTGCACTTGGGTACTTCTGTTAGAATACCGCTTCCCTGTCCGAACACCGACAACAGACACCACCGCTGACCATACAAGACTAGACCACACCGGTCTTGAAGTAAAACCAGGAAGTAGACTAGTTTATTTTAACACAGATACAAGATATATACATTCCAGGGAACAACCCCCCCCCCTGCATAATGGCACAGGGTGGGGTACTCTACCTTTAGTAACAAGAGACACCCCAGCAGACTGTCCCATCAGGAGGGAGGGCTGCTGGAGACATCCCCCCCCCACCAAGCCAATACCCATAAACACATACATCCCATAATAGTTTGCTCCCAAGCAAGACACACAATAGAACAATGGGATGCAACCACATGGCATTAAACAATCAAAAAACCCCACCTAAATATTAGGACAGATCACCCTTCACCCCTAACAGGCACAGGGTGACTTACACATAAGAGGGATATGGGGAGCTGAGACAGGGGTCTCCCCACCTCTCCAAAGTGAGCTGGATTCCATGGGCCCCCCACCCACAGTGACTCCCGTCACAGTCAGCATGCTACAGAACAATAGTGAGCTGATGCAGTTCAATACAAGGTAGGGGCGGACTGACAACTCATGGGGCCCCTGGGCAATAGGGGATCATGGGGCCCCTGTGTCCTTGCCCAAACTCACAAAAGCCTATGAAAAAGGTACCAGGGGCATCTCATGGGGCCCCCTACTGACCCCGGGTCCTCGGGCAGTGCCTGAGTTTCCAAATGGTCAGTCCGCCCCTGATACAAGGGGTGTAATGAGAAGTGGGGCGCTCTGGGCATCTAGTCTTACAGATACAACTGTCCCTTTGAGGGCAACCATAATGCTGATGTGGCTCGCGATGAATTGGAGTTTGACACCCCAGACCTAGAGGTTTGGTTGCATGTCAGATTAGAAAAAACTAGAGAGGGGCTAAATTGCAGGGTACACCTGATAGATGTACAGCACTAAAAAGTACATAAACCAAAGAAAAATGTACCTGAAAAATGACTCCACACGTCCATGCATCATAATGTGGTGACATCAGTGTCCAATGCTCCACCCTACGCGTTTCGTCACAAGTGGACGTTATCACAGCATGGACACTGACTCTTGCATTAAGCACATACTGTAAGTACCTATGGACAGGTCAGCACAGCCACACTAGGGACTAAGGAGCTTGGCTCCTCCTACTGGCCAAAAAATCCAAAAAAGAAGGAATGATCCCTTTGGAAGGATCAGCACAGCCACACAGGAGAACGAAAAATCCTAACGCTATGTTTGTTCTTGAGCCTTTGAAACGCATGGCAATTGTTTATGTACTGCTGTAGCAAACTAAGGCCTTGTTTACAATTGGGCTTGGGGAGTGTTAAAAAAAAGGCATATTAGCCACATTTTTACCATCCCAATCACCCCCCAACTGCAAAGGCAGTCATGTGGGGGTATCTACATGCTGCAACGCAAAACCTACCCTACTGTCCATGTTCAGTTTTCAGTACCACTGCCCAATGCAACCTATTCAAGTGAACGCTAGGCTATGGCATATATTCCCATTGAAAAGGCCCATTTGGGTTTCAAAAATAAAAAAACAAAAACAGCCGCTGAGCAAAAATCAATCGGCCACGGTTTGCTGTACATAAACAACAAGTGTGAGGGAGCCCTAAGGGCCAGATCACACTACAAAAACGCACTTCGGATGCATTCTGGATACGTTTTTACTGACAGTTCACACCACACGCAGTTCCGGGGCAGTTCTGATGCAGTTTTCCATGTTCCAGTACGGTTCTGTGCAGAAAAAATGCAAAAAGTGCAGGCTGACGCAGTTTTGATGCGTTTTTGACACTTTCCAGTACATTTTCTTATGCATTCCAGTTTATGTTTTCCCCTCTCTTTTTCTTCAATTGAAATAGGGACATGTGCCTTCCAGTGCACTTTTGGTGCGTTTTGGTGCATTCCAGTAGGGTGACAGTATGTAAAAAGAAAAAAAATAAAATAAATAATAATATAAACAAATAAAATAAAAATGTAAAAAAATGTTTTAAAAAATTATAATTTTTGATTATAAACTAATTTGTTTTTTTTGTTTTTTTAACTAAAAAGATAACGGAATAAATTTTGGCCAAGATTTATGAAGAACAATTATTTATTTGCAAAATTTTATAAGAAACACTTTTTTTCAAAATTTTTGGATATTTTCATTTATATAGCAAAAAAAATAAAAATCCCAGTGGTGAATAAATACCACCAAAATAAAGCTTTATCCTTCTCAAAAAAATGCTAAAAAATTCATATGGGTGCAGTGTTGCATGACCGCGCAATTGTCATTCAAAGTGTGATAACGCTGAAAGCTGAAAATTGTCCTGGGAGCAGGAAGTGGGGGAAAGTGTCCGGACTGGAAGCGGGGAAAGTGTCCGGACTGGAAGGGGGTGAAAGTGTCCGGACAGGAAGGGGGTGAAAGCGTCCGGACTGGAAGGGGGGGAAAGCGTCCGGACAGGAAGGGGGGGAAAGTGTCCGGACAGGAAGGGGGGGAAAGTGTCCGGACAGGAAGGGGGGGAAAGTGTCCGGACTGGAAGGGGGTGAAAGTGTCCGGACTGGAAGGGGGGGAAAGTGTCTGGACTGGAAGGGGGTGAAAGTGTCCGGACTGGAAGGAGGGGAAAGTGTCCGGACTGGAAGGGGGCGAAAGTGTCCGGACTGGAAGGGGGGGAAAGTGTCCGGACTGGAAGGGGGGGAAAGTGTCCGGACTGGAAGGTGGTGAAAGTGTCCGGACTGGAAGGGGGCGAAAGTGTCCGGACTGGAAGGGGGGGAAAGTGTCCGGACTGGAAGGGGGGGAAAGTGTCCGGACTGGAAGGGGGGGAAAGTGTCCGGACTGGAAGGGGGGTAAGTGTCTGGACTGGAAGGGGGGGAAAGTGTCCGGACTGGAAGGGGGTGAAAGTGTCCGGACTGGAAGGGGGGAAAGTGTCCAGACTGGAAGGGGGGGAAAGTGTCCGGACTGGAAGGGGGGGAAAGTGTCCGAACTGGAATTGGTTAAGGGCCGGTTCACACTATTGAAATGCAGATGCATTCCAGATGCGTTTTTGTATGCACATTTTTTATGCATTTTTGGTGCGTTCTGGTGTGTTTTTAATGCATTCCAGTTTGTTTTTCCTCTCTTTTTCTTCAATTTAAATAGGGACATGTGCGCTCCAGTGTGTTTTTGGTGCGTTCCAGTGCGGTTTTGATGCATTTTACCACATTCCAGTACAGTTCTGTGCATAAAAAAAAAAAAAATTTCTGCAGCTGGAACAGAATTTAAATAGGGACATGTGCGTTTCAGTGTGTTCCGGTGCATTTTTGATGCGTTTTCCTGCGTTCTAGTACAGTTCTGTGCAGGAAAAATGCAGCCTGTTATACTTTTTTTCTGCAGCCAAAACGCAATGGAATTGAAAGCACTGATGTGAACTATGACATTGACAACCTACTTTCTGTGCATTTTTTCATGCAGAAAAAAAGCAACTGAAATGCATGTCGTGTGAACTGGCCCTAAATGTCACCCATTTAGAGCTCAGATCTACTTTAAGGGCCGGGTCACACTATAGAAACGCAGTGCAGATGTGTTCCAGATGCATTTTTGCATGTAAGTTTTTTGATGCATTTTTGGTGCATTCTAGTGTGTTTTTGATGCGTTTTGACGCGTTCCAGCGCATTTTTTATGCATTCCAGTTAGTTTTTCCTCTCTTTTTCTTCAATTTAAATAGGGGCATGTGCATTCCAGTGTGTTTTTGGTGCATTCCAGTGCATTTTTGATGCGTTTTACCGTATTCCAGTACAGTTCTGTGCAGGAAAAATGCAGCCTGTTCTTTTTTTTCTGCAGCCGAAACGCATTGGAACTGCAAGCCTTGATGTGAACTATGACCAGGGGCAGACTGACAACTCATGGGGCCCCCGGGCAATAGGGGATCATGGGGCCCCTGTGTCCTCGCCCACACCCAAAAAAGCCTATGAAAAAGGTACCAGGGGCATCTCATGGGGCCCCTTACTGACCCCGGGCCCTCGGGTAGTGCCCGAGTATCCAAATGGTCAGTCCGCCCCTGACTATGACACTGACAACCGTATCACCTACTTTCTATGCATTTAGGATACAGAAAAAAAGCAACAGAAACGCATGTCGTGTGACCCGGCCCTGAAAGATGAGGTCACTCTTAGCAGAAGGAAGGCTACGCTGTGGAAGGTAAAAGTGACATTTAAATCATGGAAGTCCAGGCACTCTCTCTGTGAACCCTCTGGAGGGACTTTTCAGTTCTTTTGGCTGGAGGACATCAGATTTTTGCAGCCTTCCACCCCGCCTCCGGATTCAATAGTTGTTCTGTTCCTGGCATATCTTGGACGCACACAGGCTCTGCGAATCGAATCCTCCCGGGATCCATACGGTATTGATCCTCCTGTCAATGGGTAAAGACTCTGAACTATGGTGTGATTAATTGAATGCGTCGACTTTATCTGGAATAAGTGCAGGCATCCGCGGCCCGTCCAAGACCTTCAAGCGGAATATTGTCACATTCGTTTGGCGCGAGCGTAATGCGATTAGCGGGTTTTTTCTCCAATATGACAGTAATTTGTAACAAATAGAAATACGCTTCTGGAATCGGCAGACTGATGAAATGGACATTAGCCGATTTGTAATGTGCTGAGGAACGGTTCAGGGGAGGCGCGCAGACATTTTAATGGAGGCGTTCTGCCTTTTTTTTCAGATTCGCAAAAGCAGGAAGGAATCGTTTAAACTCCTAACCCTGACCTACAAAGCCGTTCACAACACTGCCCCTGACTACCTCACCAACCTGATCACCAAGTACCACCCTACCCGTACCCTTCGCTCCTCACAGGACCTCCTTCTATCCTGCTCCCTGGTCTCCTCCTCCCATGCACGACTGCAGGACTTCTCCAGGTCCTCCCCCATCCTCTGGAACTCACTGCCCCAATCCATCAGACTGTCGCCTTCCCTATTCACATTCAGGCGCTCCCTCAAAACCCATCTCTTCAGGGAAGCCTACCCCACCCTCACCTAACGGCCATCCTCCCTCATTCCTCCCACCACTTCATCCCCCTCAGCCACTTCCTACTGTACCACTACCCCCTCCCTCCTAGATTGTAAGCTCGTAAGAGTAGGGCCCTCTTACCCCTCGTACGTTGTTTGTTGTTGTTGTACTGTGCCATGTATTGTCCCCCCCCTATTGTACAGCGCTGAGCAAACCCTTTGGCGCTATATAAACTCGTAGTAATAATAATAGTAATAATGCCAGCTATAGATGGGTCGAAAATCGGCCGATGTTTGAACCGTTAGTGGGTTAATTGGTCGGCCGTTTTCAGGCCTTTTGCACATTTTTTTAAATCGGGCATGTTGGAAAATTCGCGGCCGATTTTGACAATCAGCTGATTTTTCTCGGCAATAATGGGCAAATCGACCGATAAAAAATCTGCACATGAGCCGTGACCTGCAAGAAGAAGAAAAAGAAGAAGAATTCCAGTCCGCTATTATATTTTATATGAAAAGTCTTGCGGTTGCAACAATGTATCCATTTGTATCCGAATAAAAACATCTGTATCCGAAATGGACACAAATGGTTACATTGTTGCAACCGCTTTTTCATGTAAAATATAATAGCGGAGCTCTCTGCAGGGACAGAAGTAATTATGGGGTTACATGCCGGCCGTAGACAGGACGAAAATCGGCCGATTTCTTTAACCGTTGGTGGTAACGTCGGCCGATTGAACGACCAATTTTTTGTTTTTTTAATAAAAAAAACGTCCGGTTTTCGACACGTCTATGGCTTATATAACTCTGATCTTTAAACCTGACCCTGACATCGAAGGTTTTACGCCGCGAATATTGAAGCCATGAATTGATTTAATACATCTTTTTGTCAGGCAGGACTTGATGCCCCATTATATGGCGCGGCTATAACCGGTGTTACCTCGTAGCCGCTTCCAGTGAATGACTCATGACCGCGTGCGTTTTATTGCGCCTGATACAAATGTCTCGCTCTGGCCTGTTACTAGCAGTTACAGGGAAATAAAATGAATTCCAGGTCCTTCCAATAAAGAGAATTAAATTCGATATCTACACCGGCTCCGTTTTTTTTTTTTTACTGGCCGGCTGAAATATAGGAACATTAAATGTAACTGCTTGGTTCACCTGCCCCGTCCATCCCTTCGCGTTTTACAGCATCCAGCAATCCCGCGTTCCTCCGCCGATGGATGTGGCAGGAGTCCAGTATCAGGCGGAACCGCTCGAACGTCTGTTCTGGTAGCAGACATAAATATTTGAGAGACGCACAGCGTATATGGAAACAAACATGTTACAATGGAATAAAGTACAGATGGCTACATTGTATGCTAAAAGCTCCCAAAGTGACAGCCTGGAGGCGCCATTTCTGGAGAGACCGAATACAAAGTGCTGCCAGTTGTGATGCGAGGTGTGACACATTTTAATTCTCAGAATAGACTGAAAAAAGAAATGTTTGCTGTTGTTATCTTCAATGTAGTCTTCTTTTCTAGATGACTGTGCCACTGCTGGGAACATTCCTGGAATTCGGAACGCTGCGTTGTATCTTTGTCGAAGCGAGCTGATTGTCCAGAGTGTCATCAAATCTGTGTCCTTTTAAAGCGTTTTTTTAATGCCAAAAGTCGCAGGGTGCTAAGTCAGGGGACTGAGGTGGTTGGTCAAGTTTTGTAATGGATATCTGGGCCTTGCAAACATTTAAACACATCACGTGCAGGAGCATTGTCGTGGTGGAGAATCCACGTGTCAAGCCGGAGTTCCAGTCTTTTCCTCCAAACAGATTCCTGTAACCTTTTCATTTTCCACATTTGCATCCCTTCTTTGCGTTTTGTCTGCCCACTTTCGTCATCATGAATGTCTTCCCGCCCTTCCTTAAACCACCTATTCCATTCACAAAAACTTGATTATGTTCATGGAATGTTCACCATAAGCCTGCTGTAACAGAGCTAAAGTTCCACTCACAAATATGTACATTTTCACACAAAATTAATTTGATGTTAATCCACTGCTCCGGATTCCCGTCACTCGTTTTCAGCGCAACAAACACACATGTTTTTTCTTCCACTACCCCGTAAAGTCCATTGGTCTGCAACCCAGATGAGTGCAAGTTAGAACATGGCAGAACACGCTTGAGTGTGGCTCACCACCATATGGCTAAGCCACGGGAAGTCCGGAAATATCCGATTGCCTCTCAGGGGATCAGGAAGTAACTTTTTCCCCAGCAGGAGAAAATTGGATCGTGCTTTGCTAGGTTTTTTTGCCTTCCTCTGGATCAACTGTGGGTATAGGATTATAACTTTTCTTTTTTTTCGGTGGAACTGGATGGACTTTGGTCTTTTTTCAGTCAGACTAAGGCCCCATGTACACGGGACACTGCTGAACGATGGAAACTGACTTCTGGAAAACGTAGGTTAAAAAACATCTGTTTAGCCGCGTTTGCATAACATGTTTATGCACGGATGCATTTAGAAGCGTTTTTTAAAGATAAGCACAGGAGAACCTCCCAAATGCCCAGAATGTACTGAAAAGTGGTAAATTATTAACTAATTCAGACTGTTTCAGAGAAATACAGAGAGTAGAAGCAGAGACAGTAGTATGTGTTGAGATTAGCTTAGGTGTGAGTTGCTCATTAACATTTCTTTTGTTTCCAAGGGTGGGAAGGTGTCTGGTGGAGGGAGTCGTTAGGGTCACCTGGCAGGGGGTCTTCATGAAGAATTTGAGGTGTGAATGGTCATTAACATATCTTTTGTTTCCAAGGGTGGGAGAGGTCTGAGGTGTGAATGGTCATTAACATTTCTTTTGTTTACAAGGGTGGGAAGGTGTCTGGTGGAGGGAGTCATTAAAGTCACCTGGCAGGGGGTCTTCATGAGGAATTTAAGGTGTGAATGATCATTAACATATCCAAGGGTGGGAGAGGTCTGAGGTGTGAATTGGTCATTAACATATCTTTTGTTTCCAAGGGTGGGAGAGGTCTGAGGTGTGAATGGTCATTACAATGTATGACAAACTTGGTAGGAACATCCTATGTTCAGTGTTTTGTCCATCTGAGTACCTTGAAAACACTTTGCATGCTTTTTTCATGATGAAAAAAGGCTCTGGACAGCATCGGGAACTGGAAGAGTTAAAAAAAATTTCAAACGCAAACGTTTTGCGTTTGAAACGCTGATAAAATTGACTGCTGAACGCAAGTTTTCTGTGTTCAAAAAAACGACTGTAAACTCAAATGCCTGTAAATGCCTGTAAGCGATGATGTGTACATGGACACAGATGAAAACATTAGGGAGAGTTCAGGGGCTGCTGAAAAAACTGCTGAACAGTTCCTAAACGTGAGTTTATCAGCTGCAGTGTACATGGAGCCCTAACTATGTAAAGTACATAAAGCTGAAAACCACAGTTGTGACAGATGAAGCTGAACACACACAGAAACACGTTGCCCTTTAGCAAACGCATGGTGGTGCCATTACTTGGTAATGGCACCCTCTCGTATTGGGTAACGCCAGGACTGCTGTTAGAAACCACAGAGCCCCATACAGCCAACCTGGCAAGACCCCACCATTTCCAAAAAAAACCAATTTACTATGCTTCAATTATGAATGAACACAGTTATTCATTGGTACCGATTACTCATTGTGTTTATTCAGGAAAGGAAGGGGCTGGTAAATGTGACACATTTACCAGACCCTTCCCCCACTCTCCATCCCGAAGGATCCTATTGTATGCTTGCAACTGCCGATGGGAATGAGAAGAGGGAAGCCAGCAACATTACAGGGGTGGGGGCAGAAGAGGGACTGTATGGTGTACAGTAGGGGTATCAAAACGGTGGCCCTCCAGCTGTTGTGAAACTACAAGTCCCATCATGCCTCTGCCTTTGGGAGTCATGTTTGTAACTGTCAGTCTTGCAATGCCTCATGAGACTTGTAGTTTGGCAACAGCTGGAAGGCTGCCAGTTTGACACCCGTGGTATACAGGGAGAGTGATAGGTGCACCAGGGTGGGGCAATTACTGTAACCGATCCCCTGTATGGCTCTCTCTGTAGCAGCTGAAAGCCAGCGGGAGGGAGAGGAGAAGAAGCCAGCTTCCAGCTGCTGCAGGGAGAGCCATACAGGGGATCGGATACAGTAATTGCCCCCCCTCCGCCATGCTGGTCATTCTCCCTGCCCACATCCACTTCACCCTGGACCCCTCTGCTGACCTGGGCCCCTTACAGGAGGACTGGTGGTACCCCCTTATCCACCACCCTTGGTAATGCCGTGCTGCAGCACCATTCGGTTTGGTGCGCCATGTTTTTGAAGAAGATTCAGGGACTTCTTTTCCGTATCACAACGATTATGTGATCGATAGCCAGTTCTCCCAACTCCCAGAGGTACAAGACCCGGAAATGTCAGTGACGCATCGGTCTCCATGCTGGGAGCAAACAGGTATGCACCTCCCACAGAAGAAGACCCACTTCTCAATCTATTGCAGTTAACCAGTTTTCAATTTTCGTTCTCATATTAAAAATGGCATTTTTAGCTAATAAATAACGTAAAGGGTAACTCCACTTTTGTGGGTAAAAAATAGCAAATAAACTTGCTAAAGTTCAAACTGAGCATCAGAATGGAGATGAAAGGGGATTTAAGTGACTTTGAACGTGGCATGGCTGTTGGTGCCATACAAGCTGGTTTGAGCATTTAAAAAACTGCTGATCTACTGGGATTTTCAGAGAATTTACACAGAATGATCCAAAAAAGAGAAAATATCCAGTGAGCGGCAGTTGTGTGGAGGAAAATGCCTTGTTGTTGTCAGAGGTCAGAGGAGAATGTGCAGACTGGCTCCAGATGATAGAAAGGCAACAGTAACTCCAGTAATCATTAGTTACAACCAAGATATGCAGAATACCATCTCTGAATGCACAACATGTCCAACCTTGAAGCAGATGGGCTACAGCAGCAGAAGACAACACCGGGTGCCACTCCTGTCAGCTGAGAACAGGAAACAAAGGCTACAAGTCGCACAGGCTCACCAAAATTGCACAATAGAAGATTGGAAAAATATTACATGGTCTGATGAGTCTGGATTTCAGTTGCGATGGTAGGGTCAGAATTTGGTGTAAACAACATGAAAGCATGGATCCATCCTGTCTTGTATCAACGGTTCAGGCTGATGGTGGTGGTGTCATAGTGGGGTGGATCCATCCTGCCTTGCATCAACGGTTCAGGCTGGTGGTGGTGGTGTCATGGTGTGGTGGATCCATCCTGCCTTGTATCAATGGTTCAGGCTTGTGGTGTCATGGTGGGGTGGATCCATCCTGCCTTGTATCAACGGTTCAGGCTGGTGGTGGTGGTGCCATGGTGGGGTGGACACATTCTGCCTTGTATCAACGGTTCAGGCTGGTGCTGGTGGTGTCATGGTGGGGTGGACACATCCTGCCTTGTATCAACAGTTCAAGCTGGTGGTGGTGATGTCATGGTGGGGTGGATCCATCCTGCCTTGTATCAACGATTCAGGCTGGTGGTGTCATGGTGGGGTGGATCCATCCTGCCTTGTATCAACGGTTCAGGCTGGTGGTGGTGGTGTCATGGTGGGGTGGATCCATCCTGCCTTGTATCAACAGTTCAGCTGGTGGTGGTAGTGTCATGGTGGGGTGGATCCATCCTGCCTTGTATCAATGGTTCAGGCTGGTGGTGGTGGTGTCATGGTGGGGTGGATCCATCCTGCCTTGTATCAATGGTTCAGTTGGTGGTGGTGTCATGGTGTTGGGGATATTTTCTTGGCACACTTTTGGCCCCTTAGTACCAATTAAACATCGTTTACACATTATGGCCTACCTGAGTAATGTTGCTGACCATGTCCATTCCTTTATGACCCAAGTGTCCCATCTTCTGATGGTCCTTCCAACAGGAAAATGCACCATGTCACAAATCATCTCCAAGGTGACAATGAGATCACTGTACTCCAATGGCCTCCACAGTCACCAGATCTTCATCCAACAGAGCACCTTTGGGATGCGGTGGAAGCGGAGATTCATCATAGATGTGCAGCAGACAAATCTGCAGCAACTGTGTGATGCTATCATGTTCATATGGACCAAAATCTCTGAGGAACATTTCCAACACCTTGTTGAATCTATGCCACGAAGGTAGTTCTGAAGGCAGAACGGGGTCCAACCCGGCACTAGTAAGGTGGACTTAATAAACTGGCCGGTGAGTGTATAATACTACGTTCTGTCTAGAGTTCAACTTAATGTTCTGCTAATGTTTTAAGTTGCAAAGATGGCGATTGCTGCAACAAAAAATCCTCCTGGTCCTTCTGATATCTTCCCCATACTCAAGAAGAACCTGCTCTTGGTCCCAGCTAATCCAGCAGCTCCGAGTCTTGTATTTTTTTTTTTTTTAATGGTATAGGGTAATTTACAGAGGCCATTCTTGCTAATTGTATCTGCCAGTTATTGAATCGATGCAGAACAGGGAATTATAGAGGATCCAGGCAAGATTCCTGAGTGCACAGGATTAGTCCCCACCTCATTAGAATGTATTGATCGCTTTGCTTTTTAATATATCTCTCTTTTCCCCTCTTGTCTGTCTGAATGATGCGGCAATATTGGTTTCAGGATAGAGGGGGGCATGATGGCTGACGAAGACTCTCTGGGCATAGAAGTTCCAAGGGACGGCTTAAAGGGGAACGCACCTTTTTACACCTCTCTGGAAAATGCTGATTATATACAAGAAGCCATAAGCTCTTTAAATACCTTTCAAAATGGCGCCCCTTATCTCCAAAAGTTGCCCCTGTTAAAGTGATTATAAAGCTTTGGTGAATTTTTAATTAAAATAATAGGCATGCTATACTTACCTGCTCTGTGCAATGGCCTCGAACCTCCAAGTGATTGGCCATGCAACAGTCCATGCTTACCATGGGCAGCCAGAGGGGGCAGGGAATGGGTGCAGTGTGGTACTCCTAATTTACATCATGCATTAGAAATGGAGGGGGATGGTGCAGTTCCACATCCTCACCCTGGGCATTGGATGAACTCATCCAGGTACTGCCCCAACCTCACGCTTGACTCAGGTAGGGCTGAATACCGAAAGAAAGATGGGTACCAATATTGATTACTCAACCCCATTTGCACCTTACCCTAACAAGTTCCAATCCACCAAAAAAGCAGGAGGGAGGGTGGGACGATTGTTTGCTCTATGCTCATTGTCCATTGGTCACTGGTGGCCTCACTGTGCTCCTCCACTTCCTTCCTTGACCAAACGCTATACTCCTCCCCTTCCGCCCTTTCGGTCAACCCACCCTCCCACATGGAAGAAAAATAGATATGAAATATATTTTAAAAAATATTCTTACCAAATATATTGCCATATATTTGAAATGCTACAATTTTGGCCATATTCAATATATTTCAAAATATATTTCAATTATATATATATATGTGTGTGTATACCGAATGTTGAAATTTTTATTACAAAATATATGAAAAATATGTTTAAAAATACATTTCAAATATACTGTATGTCTTTAAAGATACAAATCTACATTTTTGGAAGGCATTTACAAATATAAGTAAAAATATATGTTAAAATGACTTTTTTATACGTTAAAAAACAATCTGAAGAATATATTTAAAAAATATATATATATTTTTTAACCACTTGCCGCCCAGCCACTGTAGAAATACGGTGGCAGGGCGGCACGGCTGGGCAAAACCACGTTTTAAAACGTGTGTTTTGAAAACAGGTAGGGGGCGCGCACGAGGCGCGCCACCGCCCTACCTGTCCCGCCGATCACGGCCGCAAATGTCAGTCGTCGGGTCACAGCCGGTCGTTACCGGCTATGTCCCGACGATTAGCGGCAATCAGTGACAGAGAGCACAGCTGCAGTAGCTGTGCTTTCTGTCAGTTTCCTGACAGCTCCTGACAGGCTGATCGGGAGAGAAGAGTTTATGTCTCCCGATCAGCATGTCCCCGTGCAGTACACCCCCGCCCCCTAGTAAAACACTCCCCTCACACAGTTAACCCTTTCACTGAATAATAAAGTTAACCCCTTCCTCCCCAGTGCCATTAGTACAGTGTCAGTGGTTTTTTTTTGCACTGATCACTGTATTGGTGTCACTGGGGATGTCAGTGACCCCAAGTCAGTTCCCCCACAGTGTCAGAATGTCCGCCGCAGTCCCGCCATAAGTCACTGATCACCGCCATAAGTAGCTGATCGCCGCCATTATTAGTATAAAAAAAAAAACAAAAATCCCAGTATCTTTCCTGCCATTTGTAAACGCTATAACGTTCACGTAATTAATTTACACGTATTGGGTTTTTTTTTTTAGCAAAGACACGGAGCAGAATGCATTTTGGCAGAGATTTATGACTAAATGTGATTTTTAAATTTTTTTTTACTGGACATGTTTTATAGCAAAATGTCCAAAAGTGCCATTAGTACAGTGTCAGTGTTTTTTTTTTAGCACTGATCACTGTATTGGTGTCACTGGGGATGTCACCCCTTCCTGCCCAGTGCCATTAGTACAGTGTCAGTGTTTTCTTTTTAGCCCTGATCCCTGTATTGGTGTCATTGGGGATGTCAGTGACACCAAGTCAGTTCTCCCCAGTATCAGAATGCCCACCGTAGTCCCGCTATAAGTTGTTGATCTCCGCCATTACCTGTAAAGAAAACAAAATTCCAGTATCTATACCGCCATTTGTAAATGCTATAACTTTCACGTAAAACCAATTTACATAAATTGGGATTTTTTTTAGCGCAGACATGTTGCAGAATACATTTTGTCCTAAATTTCTGCCGAAATTTGATTTTTAAATTTTTTTTCACTGGTCATGTTTAATAGCAAAAAAAAGTCCAAAATATTGTTTTTTTCTCAAAATCGTCGGTCTTTTTTTATAGCGCAAAAAATAAAAAACGCACAGGCGATAAAGTACCACCGAAAGAAAGCTCAATTGGTGGCGAAAAAAAAAGGACGTAAATTTCATTTGGGTGAAGCGTTGCATGACCGCGCAACTGTCGGTTAACGTAACGCAGCGCCGTAACACAAACCGCTTCTGTAACCGCTTCCTGACCGCCCTATAGCAGAAACACTGCTACAGGGCGGAATGGGTGCGCAAAATCACATATATATACATGATTTGCGCTCCCGTGGTTTTCACGCCATTCCCAGATAGCGTCCGATTGCCCATCAGTACACCAGTCATCACATTTAACCCCTTTACTGCCAGGAAGACGCTCATGTAAAAAACTACCCTGGTCAGGAAGGGCAGGAGGACAACACCTGCAGTGGTGCGCAGGGGTGCGATCATGATGTGGTGTGGAAATCACAAATTTCGCACTGCATCATTGTGAACCCGGGCTCAATCACCCAAATACGGAACAGCAAGTACTCGGGTAAATCGTTCGTTTTTAACTGCAAATATACGCCAGCTGATCCGCACCGTAACTTCCCTCTCAATCAGCCTTCGTTCGGGAGATCGTTGTATAAAATGTATTAGGCTCGCGTGAGCTGCAGTGGAACGCGTCGGGAACTGCGCATGAAAGTTTCATCTTACACCCCCCGAGGGACTTGCGGGGCGCTCCGTACACCAGGCCCGGTCCGTGTGGGGATCACCGCCTTGGATCTCCTCGATTGTCTGGTGTTGTTCCCCCCGCAGCCTCATCGTCCTGAGCGCCATCCTTCCCCGGGATCGCCGGCCCTCCGCCATCAAAGAGAATTGTAAAGTCGGCCGATTCATTCGTTAAGGTTAACGGGACATTAATTAGAGATGGCGGATATGTTCTATCTGGTCATTAATGTCGACACCATCTTCATTTCCTGTAATTACAATCCTACCAAATGAAATATCTATGAGCCTTAAGGGGGAATTCCGCGTTCATCTTTATCGTTGCCTTGCATTAGCAGACTTAACCCTCGCAGCGCCTGGCAAGCCTCCAGCGCGCTTTTATGACCGGCACCTAGAAACCCGGAGGACTGGATTGGTGCAGAGAAGACCGCCGTCCTTGTAGTGGTCACACGACTCGGAGGACAAAGGTTCGCAACATTGGAAACCCTGCGCTGACCCAGAGGAAGCCGAAAACCCCCATAATCCAATGTGCAGGGCCGGGACAAGGTCATCCAGTGCCCAGGGCAAGGATTGAAAACTATGTATAGAAAACAATGTGCGCTACCACAAATAGTAGTACACTGAATCAGGGGCGGACTGACAACTCATGGGGCCCCCGGGAAATAGGGGATCATGGGGCCCCTGTGTCCTTGCCCAAACTCAAAAAAGCCTATGAAAAAGGTACCAGGGGCATCTCATGGGGCCCCCTACTGACTCTGGGCCCTCGGGCAGTGCCTGAGTTTCCAAATGGTCAGTCCACCCCTGCATAAAGCCATCCCCTCTCACACAGCTACCCCCTCATCCCCCCTCTCCCTCGACATAACCCACAGGGACTTCGTCGCTGCTCAAACTCCCTCCAACCTTGTTCCCCCTCACTCAGCTACCCCCTCATCACCCCTCTCCCACGGCCCCACCACTGCTCTGACCTCCACTTCCACCCCACCCTACATTCCTCATACTGAAGCCCCCTCAACACTCCGCACCTTTGACCTTACTACCATCGAGGAAGTCTCCAAGGTCCTCTCTGATGCCCGCCTCACCACCTGCCCCCTCGACCCTATCCCCTCACAACTCCTATGACCCCCCCCTCCATCCTACGCTCCCTCACCCACATCTTTAATCTCTCCCTCTCCTCCGGCACTTTCCCCTCCCCCCCATACTTAAAAAGCCCTCCCTGGACCCCAATGACCCGAACAACCTCAGACCCATCTCCCTGCTCCCATTTACATCCAAACTCCTCGAGCGCCTAGTCTACACCCGCCTATGCTCTCACCTCAACGACAACAACCTCCTCGATCCCCTACAGTCTGGCTTCCGTCCCCTACACTCCACCGAAACTGCCTTACTCAAACTCTCCAACAACCTGCTAACCGCCAAAGCTAATGGCCACTATTCAGTGCTCCTACTCCTTGACCTCTCTGCGGCCTTCGACACAGTCCACCACCCCCTCCTCCTCAAAAAACTACACTCCCTCGGCCTCAGAGATTCTGCTCTCTCCTGGCTCTCATCCTACCTGTCACAACGCTCTTTCAGCGTTACCTGACGTACAAAGCTGTCCACCATACTGCCCCGAACTACATCACTGACCTAATATCCAAGTACCACCCAACACGCACACTCCGCTCCTCACAAGATCTCCTTCTCTCTAGTTCCCTGGTCTCCTCCTCCCATGCCCGCCTCCAGGACTTCTCCAGGGTGTCACCCATCCTCTGGAACTCCCTGCCCCAACCCATCAGATTATCACCTACTCTCCTCTCCTTTAGGCGCACCCTGAAAACCCACCTCTTCAGGGAAGCCTACCCCACCCCCTGCTAACTTGCTGACCTCCCCCACTCTTCCTACCACTCCATCCCCCACAGCTATCTCCTCCTGTACCACCATCCCCTCCCTCCTAGATTGTAAGCTCCAAGGAGCAGGGCCCTCAATCCCCTCATGTTTTGCATTGTATTGGTATTGTTCTGTCACATGTTCTGTCCCCCTTTGTAGTGTACAGCGCTGAGCGAACTATTGGCGCTTTATAAATACTGTATAATAATAATAATGAATACAATAATGAAATGTGAGTTGCTGCAAAAAAAAACAAAAAAAAAACAAAGTGTTCCCACACACAATATAAAACAAAAATACAATTTTTTTTTATTGTATATATTTTATTTGCACTATTTCATCCTTTTCATTATTCATAGTTTCCCTTTACATCTGAATCCACAGAGTTCCCCTTTACTTCTGAATCTGCAGTTTCCCTTTTTTATATCTGAACTTACAGAGTTCCCCTATACATCAGAATTCTTAGAGTTTCCTTTTACATCTGAATTATTTTATTTTTATTTATTTCAGGTACTTATATAGCACCGTCGATTTACGCAGCACTTTACATATATATTGTACATTCACATCAGTCCCTGCCCCCGAGGAGCGTACAATCTAAGGGCCCTAACTCCCATTCATACATACACATACTAGGGCCAATTTAGACAGGAGCCAATTCACCTACCAGCATGTCTTTGGAGTGTGGGAGGAAACCGGAGTACCCGGAGGAAACCCACGCAGGCACAGGGAGAACATGCAAACTCCAGGCAGATGGTGCCATGGTTGGGATTCGAACCAACAACCCGAGTACTGCCAGGCAGAAGTGCTAACCATTTAGCCACTGTGCTGCCCATACATCTGAATCTGCAGAGTCCCCCTTTACATCTTGACCCCCAGAGTTTTCCTTTAGATCTGAATCTGCAGTGTTCCCCTTTACATCTGAACTCACAGAGTTCCCCTTTACATCTCAACTCACAGAGTTCCCCTTTACATCTGAATCCACAGAGTTCCCCTTTACATCTTAATCTGCAGAGTTCCCTTTTACATCTGAACTTACAGAGTTCCCCTTTACATCTGAATCTGCAGAGTCCCCCTTTACATCTGGATCCCCAGAGTTTACTTTTACATCTGAATCCTCAGAGTTCCCTTTTACATCTGAACTCACAGAGTTCCCCTTTACATCTGAATTCCCAGAGCCCCCCTTACATTGGAGCTCCCTTTTACAGCAGACTCTGCAGAACCCTTCTTGTATCAGAGTTCCCCTTACATCTGAGTTTGTAAAATCTTCCCTTACACTCTATGAGGGAGCTCTGTGGACTCTAATGTAAATGGGAACTCTGAAGTAAGGGGTGCTCTGGGAACCCTGATTTAAGGGGGGCTGTGATGTAAGGGGGTCTCTGCTCACCAAAGCCTCACTCACATTAGTGTACTCACTGGGAGGGAGGAGAGAGAAAGGGGGGGGGGGTTTCACTCAGACATTGGATGGATAGTGAGCTCACTCACCCAGGATGAGGCATCGGCAGTCTGCAACTTTAATCACCACCGTGCATCTGCTGGTTGCTGGGCTTCCAACCTCCCATCCACACCTCCCCTTTTCTGTGGCACAGCACTGCCAGGGATTGGAGTGTGGGCGGAGCAGACACAGGAGGAGTGGGGGTGGGAGCAGGAGGGGCAGATAAGCTTTGCAACCTTTGCAACCCTGGTAGTTCCGCCTCTGTCTGAAAGGTAAAAATATCCCTGAGTCGGTGATGTCACCAAAAGGAAATGTCCCTGCATCAGTGGTGTCACTGGAGGAATCACCACTACAAAGCTCCTTCTCCACTTCCCAGTACAGAGCTCTTCTCTCAGTCCTCCCCAAAAATGCAGCAATTGTACCAGACAAGGGCATAGCTATGTGTAATGGGGCCCCATAGCAAAACCAACCAAGTTCCCTGCCTCTTTAAAGAGGAACTTTACCTAACCCCCCCAAAATTGAAACTCCTCAACACTTTTTGATCTGTCCCACTATTTTTTCTGTATTGAATTGCATCAGGTTATTATTGTGCTGTAGTATGCTGACATCTAGTGGGGATTTGGGCCAATGCAACTTGTCTACTATGTGATTTTGTTTTCTCCCCTGTCCTCCCCACCTGTTTAGTGCTAGTTAGTACGTTCCTAGCTGGACCCTCCCCATTTCTTCCATGTTAGTGTTAGTTATTTGAAGAGTCAGGGCTTAGGAAAGTTATTGTCTTCCTAAATTTCAAAAGACCAGAAAAATATCCTCTGGACTGCAATTAGCTGAAGAAAAATTGCATTGGATTCAGATTCCGTGTCTTCATGTTGAGTTAAGCTGTCTGTTGATGGTGTCAAGTCAGCAGGTGGCCATACTGTCCAGGCAAACTGGTTCTAAGGTGGTATGTCAATGCATAAAGCAGAATTTGAAACAAAATACTTGACCCAGGTTAAAAATACAGTGCCTTGAAAAAGTCTTCCTCCCCCTTGAAAGTTTCCACATTTTGTCATGTTACAACCAAAACCATCAATGTATTTTATTGGGATTGGATGTGATAGACCAACACAAAGTGGCACATAATTATGAAGTAGAAGGAAAATGAGAAATGGTTTTCTAAATTATTTACAAATAAATCTGTGAGAAGTCTGGTGTACATTTGTATTCGGCCCCCCGGAGTCATTACTTTGTAGGACCCCCTTTGGCTGCAATTCCAGCTGCAAGTCTTTTTGGGGATGTCTCTTTGTACATCTAGAGAAGGACATTTCTGCCCGTTCTTCTTTGCAGAATCCCTCAAGCTGTCAGATTGGATGGAGAGCGTCTGGGAACAGCAATTTTCTGGTCTGGCCACAGATTCTCCATTGGATTTGGGTCTGGACTGTGACTGGGCCATTCTAACACATGAAGATGCTTTGATCGGAAACCCTTCCATTGTAGGTCTGGCTGGATGTTTCGGATCGTTGTCCTGCTGGAAGGGGAACCTCCGCCCCGGTCTCAAGTCTTCTGCAGACTCTAACAGGTTTTCTTCTAAGATTGCCCTGTATTTGGTTTCATCCATCTCTCATCAACTCTGACCAGCTTCCCTGTCCCTGCTGAAGAAAAGCCTCCCCACAACATGATGCTGCCACCACGTGGTGTGTTCAGGATGATGTGCAGTGTTAGTTTTCCGCCACACATAGCGTTTTGCTTTTAGGCCAAAAAGTTCAATTTTGGTCTCCTCTGACCAGAGCCCCTTCTTCCACATGTTTGCTGTGTCCCCCACATGGCTTCTCACAAACTGCAAACGGGACTTCTTATGGCTTTCCTCCAACAATGGCTTCTTCTTGTCACTCTTCCATAAAGGTCAGATTTGTGAAGCGCACGAGTAATAGTTGTCCTGAGGACAGATTCTCCCCCCTGAGCTGTGGATCTCTGCAGCTCCTCCAGAGTTCCCATGGGCCTCCTGGCTGCTTCTCTGATGAATGCTCTCCTTGCCCGGCCTGCCAGTTTAGGTGGACAGTCATGTCTTGGTAGGTTGGCAGTTGTGCCGTACTCTTCCCATTTTTGGATGATGGATTGAACAGTGCCCCGTGAGATGTTCAAAGCTTGGGATATTTTTCTATAACCTAACCTGGCTTTAAACTTCTCCACAACTTTATCCCTGACCTGTCTGGTGTGTTCCTTGGCCTTCAGGATGCTGTTTGTTCACTACAAATAAAGAAAGAAATCCCCCTGCACTAAGCAAGAGTAATAAGAATAAATACCAAAAAGCTAACACCCTATCCTATACCAAAGGTGCAATGAATATTAAATAATATTGGTGTAGCGCTATATAAAGTGAATAATATATATATTATTTGTAGATATTAAGTAAATATCAAAACATATAATGCATAAATATGGGATGGATCCTTCAAGGATCTAAAAGCGTGAAAAACAAGTGATAAAGTGCATAGATGTCTGGTCCCAATATGGACCTACAATAAAGTGCCAAAAAAAAACCCAATCCCAATTAGGTGACACAGTGGGGTTTATTTACTAAAGCTGGAGAGTGCAAAATCAGATTCAGGTCAGCATAGAAACCAATCAGCTTCCAGGTTTTATTGCCAAAGCTTCATTGAACAAGCTGAGGGTAGAAGCTGATTGGTTTCTATGCAGAAGTGAGCCTGATTTTGCACTCTTTAGCTTTAGTAAATCAACCCCCGTGAGTCCCAACAGATGGGATAACCTATAAACAATAGTGACTGGTGCTGGAACTCCCAGTAAATGACAAATACATAAAACACAAAACACAGTGCTAAAAGACTTTGGAAAAATAATTGATAAAGTCCACAAAGTGCAAAAATGATGTGCAAATGAAGGTGCTTAAATCATCATCAATCAGGTGCTTGTAGTACTTGTGCCACACTCAGGTGGATAAATGTCCTTAAATGGCTGCAATGCCCCCTCACCTCCTTCCTGTGACCCTTAAGGGACACTACGCCTTATGGATCCTACCAGCAGATGACTCCGCACCTTACAGCATCACATAAAGCAGGCTCTAGTGGCTCCACATAACCTCAAGGGTAGCTTCCTTATAATATTGGCTCTCCCTCCAACAGCAGACCACCGCAGTACAGATCATAAGGTTCATATATATCTCCTAACATACAACCAAGCTGCTGCCCCCCCAGTCTGTCCTGCACAGAGAACTCGTTCCAGGATCCAGTTCTCTGTCCAGGACAGACCGGGGGGGCAGTCACTTTAACCACTTCCAGACCGGACACTTTTACCCCCTTCCTGACCAGGGCAATTTTCAGCTTTCAGCGCTATCACACTTTGAATGACAATTGCGCGGTCATGCAACACTGTACCCAAATGAATTTTTTACCATTTTTTTGAGACAGATAAAGCTTTATTTTGGTGGTATTTATTCACCGCTGGGATTTTTATTTTTTTGCTATGTAAATGAAAAAGTCCAAAAATTATGAAAAAAAGTGTTTTTTTTAATAAAATTTTGCAAATAAATAATATTTCATCATAAATCTTGGCCACAATTTATTCCGTTATCTTTTTAGTAAAAAAAAAAAAATCCAAATTAGTTTATAACCAAAAATTATAATTTTTAAACATTTTCTTTTACATTTTTATTTTATTTTTTTTTATTTTTTTTTTTACATACTGTCACCCTAGCAGTACAGTGTCACTATGGTGACACTGTACTACTTGTGGGGGGTGATGAAGATTTTTTTTTTTTTTACACTAATTGCTTTTACACCCATATAGGATGTAAAAGCAATCATTTCTCTTTCTCTCTGTCTGCATTCTTGCAGTCATTGAGAAGTACTGAGTGAGCTGTGATTGGTCACAGCTTGTCACATGGTACAAGGCTGTTGTGAATAGCCTTGTACCATGTGACCTCTGTGATCATTCATAGATTTCACACGTAGTAAGCAATGATGTCAGAAGTGACATCTTGCTTACTACTTTGCATGTGATCACTGATTGACCAATCAGTGATCACATGATCGGGACCTCGTACAGAGGTCCCGTCTGACGATCGGTGTTTCATTGTGTCCGGAGGACACAGCGGGCACCGGATCGTGGTGCTGCGCGCTCCCAGGGAGCGCGCACAAGCAGGGTGCGGGGAGGACGTTTATAAACGTCCACCCAACCCTGCACTGCCACCGTCCGGCCGTTTATATACAACGGCCGGTCGGGAAGTGGTTAAGAATTAATTCAAATAAGGAAGCAAAACAATAAATAGTTTTTTCATTTTGCACACGTTTAGTGCAAACTGCATATACAAATGACTTATATACAATGACTTTTTTAATCAAATATATTAAAATATAATAGGCGCTTCCTAGACACCCCACCACCGGGACCCACTCCGAGAAACGGGGACACCATGAAGCTGCGCTGAGGAGTGCCCTGTGTGCTCAGAATGCCTGACATTGCCGGACTGGAACTTCTCTGGGAGGAGATCACCGCCCTGGAGGAGCAAACCAACCCGACCGTCCCTGGATCCTTCCCAGCACATCCCAACCAAGGGAGAGCGAGGGTGTGAAGAGGGAAGGGACCAGGGGCGGACTGACCAATCGGAAACTCGGGCATTGCCCGAGGGCCCGGGGTCAGTAGGGGGCCCCATGAGATGCCCCTGGTACCTTTTTCATAGGCTTTTTTGAGTTTGGGCAAGGACACAGGGGCCCCATGATCCCCTATTGCCCGGGGGCCCCATGAGTTGTCAGTCCGCCCCTGGTTCTGACAGATGCTTCTTATGGAACTAAGAAGGATTTCTAAGAAGGATTAATTTACAGATAACCAAGTATCCGGTCTCCAGAGAGGGGGCCCCTGTACACCTGGTGAGCTGACCCGTCCATCCCTTAAAGGGATCTCTGGCACCTTTCCGGTTTACATCAGAAGCCCTAGGATCCATACCTATCCATTGAGGGATTTAACCCTATTCCTGCCCAAATTCGGATGACCTTGATGACATCAGGATTTTAATAAACCAATGCGCATTTTATTATGCGTTCTGGTGAGTGCGCATTTCTCCCACACCTGATTGCACAAGCACCGAATCTTAGATGTACGCAGGATTCCTATTTGCACTAATAGTCACTTTATGAGCTATATATATATATACTTTAATATATATTTTAATATATTTGATTGATTTTGATACTTTAATGTACCTATTTTTAGCGCTGCACTTTATTTTATCTTGTCTATTTATTTTATCTTGAAGTTTATTGGTTACCTTTAGTGCTCAGCAACTATTTACACGTTTTAGTGCACTCGCAACTATGTTCTGTTATATGACACTTTTGTTTCTATTTTAGACTTATTTTTAATTCACTTTCTTTTTTACTCCGATGCATTTCGCCAAAAATGGAAACATTTTGTCGAAATCTCCCAATTTTCACCAAAATTTATGTAAAATAGAACAAAGTTTCATCCCTACTTTGTGCCAGGCGACAACCCATCCAGTGTGGTGTGTTGTCACTTTATCAAGAGCCCAAGGACTAAACCAAATAATGGAACGCCTTGTAAAAAATCGATGTTATAGAAGCCCGTGCGGAGTGCGAAATGGCTCTTCTGTCCCTTTATCCTGTTAGCAATGGCGGCGTCGCACCATAAATAGCTGGTTTAATATTTTGATTGCTTCATTCCACTGTTCACCGAGGAAATACCCCGAGATCTTTACCAAGTTCAAAGGCAAGCTCCTATATATTATTTATTGTTTCAGACATTAATAAACAATTACAACATGTACCGCAAAATAACAAAGGAATATAGAGTCAGCCTTGAGAAGCGCCAGAGGAAACCGCCGTGGGAGCTCCTGGAAATAATAATAATAAAAAAATCACTTTAACGGTCTCCACTAGCTAATTAAGATATAAATTTAAATGAATCTCCATCTATAAATAAACAGCTTAGTCCTGCCTTGGACTCTACATCATGCCAATCCTTATATATATATATATATATATATATAATTGTATGTTTTTAGGCAGGGATGGAATTTCACCCTTTCCCTGCCAGAGCCGTTTTTGCATTTTTTTTTTTTGCACATGTATTTAAAAAAATTATTTTAGCCCTGAGGATTACATAAAACCCCTCAAGACACTAAATATTTTCTGAAAGCAGACACCCTTGAGAATAAAATAGTGGTAGTTCAGTAGTGTCAGACACAATATTTTATGAAAGGCGAAAATTTCAGTAAAAAATGCACTAAAGGTAATTTAAAAAAAAACCAAAAAAAAAAACCAAGCCTTTATTACAAGGTTCAGAGGGCTAATAAGACACATTAGACCTCCTAAAAGAAGTATCCATATCACCTTTGGTATCTAACAAATCTTAATTTCACTCTGCCAAATAGTATGCTGGTAGTATAACTTGCCATATGAAAATTTAGATGTGCCCAGGATAGTTGGTGGTATGGGTGTGTCCTGTGGAGCATTAAAAATCACACTTACACAACTCCTTTTGGACCCTTTGATTGGCTCTGCAACACCCTCTCCAGGGACAAGAAAAGATGGCTGCATTAGGCAACCAGAGCACTCATGTTTACCAGTGGAACTGCTAAGGAATGCTGAGAGTCATGTTAATGTTAAGAGGGCCAGTGAACATTGAACATCAGATTGGACATACCCTTCAAGTGATCCAAATTTTGCACTTGTCATGGTCAGGGGTCTGGTTTGGAGGCCAGTAGCTATAACAATGGAAAGGCTCATACAGAAACCAGCATGATAAACACAGAAGCAGGTCCACCTGGTGGATGATGCTGGCTCACCCGGGGTGTGGAGTCTAAGCACTAGCCGTTCTTCACTAGAGCTCCTGGTGATGGTTTCGCCACGTGCTAGTACCAGGTACGAGGTGAGCAAGCCGGGGTCCAGTAGAAGATATAGCAGGTAGGGATCAAGCAAAAGTGTAGTTGGTAAACAAGCCACAGGTCGGTAAATAGTGGCTGCAGGTTGGGATCAAGCGGAAGCATAATCGAAGAACATGCCAAAAGTCAGTGACAAGTGGTTGTGGATCGGAATCAAGGTTGGGATCAAGCAGAAACTTAGTTGAGGAATGAGCTAAAGCTCAGTAACAAGTGGTAGTGAAGATAGTGCAGGAGCACAAGGAGTAAGATATTGGCTGGAGAAGAGTGCAATAATCTGGCAAACAGAAAATGCAAAGGCATGGCTTAAATAGGAAGTTCATGGGAGGAGAAAAGAGTTTAGGGTTCAAAAGAAACAAGACAGAAGGTATGTTTCTCCAGAGGATCAAGCAGGGCACTCTCAAGCATCTCAGGTGGTCCAGCAGGAAGAGTCATTGCCTGATGTAGCAGAGGTCTTGAGTGCAAGTCTGGTCCTGACAGCTTTGAACCATTGATGTGATCTACTTCATGTAAGTATTCTAACATTTATGAAACTTTTTTGTTTACTGTTGCATGTGTCTGTTTTTGTAATCTTTTCTGTAAATATGGCTTGTCTGTTCATTATGTAGCACCCTCTAGTGTGCTACTAGAATCGTGTCATATATTGCAGGTAAAATCATTGTGTATGACTCATGATAACTGTGTGAGTCTGTGATTGAGGTTGGGTTATTGCAGATCATCTGGATTACTTAAAAGTTTGTGGCTCTATCGCCTCCTCCTGACTCTGAAGGACCATAGAACCTTCCAGAAGTCGGTAAGCAGGAAGGGGTGGAGACTTAAACTGCATGTTTATGGGAGTCTGGCAAATCCCAGGTTTGGAGGCCCTGGTAGAGTGGTTGACTGGCCCATAGAGTTAGGCTGACATGGGAGTCGAGTGGAATATGGAGTGCTGAGGAGACTGTCGGGGCCTGGGAGGGGTCCCCTAGGTCTGGGGGGCGGCCTCCAGGCTGGGCTTGGGCTGACTCAGGAGGATATATTCAGCAGTGCAGTATTAACGGGATAGAGACCTGGAGCACTGGGAGCAAAGAGGGCAGTGAGTGAATACATCAGCATGCCCTGGGATCCACAAGGGGAAAGACTGCCACATGCAGCAAGCTTTCAAAGGACAGTATTGAGCTCAAACCTTTATCTTTGTCCTGGGAGATCCTCAGAGCATCCAAAAGGGCTGGTGGTGTCTGCAGGCTGTGGAGCTGAGAACAGTTCTACAGGGGGGAGAGTAGACATCTCTGCATTTAGTTACAAGAAGCTAAGCTGATTTTGAGGTGGAGTTCCTCACCTGTAAAGGGTTGTTGCCACTCATCCACAAAGACTGACGGCTTTCAAGGAAAAGAACAGTCCAGGATCTGTTTCTGTACATACGAAGGAAGTTGTCCCCCCTCCCTTAATTGATTCAAGCCAAACTGGGCATCCCATAATCCCTATTTCCAAGTCCAAGTTATTTTCCCCTAATAAATTAACAAATCCAAGCTGTTCACTGACTGTGGATGAAAGTGTGAAAATGCCTGTTGCCTGGCTGTGCAGAACTTAGGGATTCCCACAACACAGTGGCTCTCATGAGGGTAGCACTACAATTACAATAATATTTCCAAATTGTTCTGCTCGATCTGTGAATGCTTCGATTAGAAGTAAAGAACTGTGCCTCTGTGAAAGAGCGACTATAGTGTGAACTCTGTTACATCCCTGTCTGGGTGTGGCAGCAAGGGATTAAAAATAGAATTGTAACAAAGTGAAAGTCTGATTTGTCCCTGAGAGGAAATGATATTACCAAATATGTATATAATCTGGCTTTACTTCGACAAATTTAAAATACAAAACAGGGCACCCACTATACACATCTGACGGAATGTGCTGATTCTTAACAAAGATCTTCTCACATAAATAAAGCATTATTTCTGAAAAGCATCACACAGTCCCCTGCTGGGAGGTTGACATCACAATTTGTACCTATTTAATTTATGTCAGAAGAAGCAGAATCATTAGGATCACGCCAAGGATGGAATATCCAAGTGCAGATGATTTGTATTGATTTGCATAGAATTTGCATATCATTTCATGTTATGATTGTTGAAATTGAATGTTTATAAATATAACATCTGAAAGTTAAACAGCTATCACATTTATGCAAAATGGAAAAAAAAAATCTGCAGCATATTACATTGAAATAAGGAATGGTTCACACCAGAATATTGTGCGGGAAAGGTGTGTTCCTTGGGCATTTTCCACACTATGTTCAAAATGCATCGCCTTTGCAATCTGCTGTCAGTACCAGGGGCGGACTGACCATTCAGAAACTTGGGCACTGCCCGAGGGCCTGGGGTCAGTAGGGGGCCCCATGAGATGCCCCTGGTACCTTTCATAGGATTTTTTGGGTGTGGTTTGAGTGTGGGCGAGGACTCAGGGACCCCATGATCCCCTATTGCCTGGGGGCCCCATGAGTTGTCAGTCCGCCCCTGGTCAGTACCAATACATTGTTAATTATTACCACAGCACCATGAAATTTGATATGACTTGTTTTTCAAAACTAGTGCAGACACTACTTTTTGTGCGATACGGTGTGATTTTAGCCCATTCGAATGAATGGGCTGAAAATCACAATGCACAGGATTTGCACAAGAGTGCATACCATGTTCTTGTTCAATAGGGTGGAGCAGGTCCTTAAGGTGTCATGCACCTGTTTGAGGGCCAAAATGACAAGAGGGCTTCCCTTGCAGCTAAGGTCCAAGCACCCCCGGAGTTGGTGACAGTGAATTCAAGGCCCAAAGGGTGCCAGTTAGGCAGGTCTGCTGATAATGCTTTTGGTAGAACTTGACTGGTTGGCACTCCAACATAATGGCAGAGACACAGGACACCCGAATGGAGGAGCAGGTGGTATGCAGCAACAAGTAGCCTAATGTCACCCATGGCAAGTTCAGGATCAGGTGGGCAAGAAGGTATTGGAAGCAGGTGAGCATAGTCAAAGTCTGAGCCAAAGCCAAACATGGAGGGAGAACAGGATGTAAGGCCAGGAGCCAGAGCCAAGGTCATACATGGAAATTAGGAGGACAAGGCAGAAGCGTAGTCAGGAGGCACACTGAAGCCATACACAAGTGATCAGAAGAAACCAGCCAAGGTCACAAGAGGAGGTCAAGCAGAAGGAAAGTCCATAGGCAGGCCAAGTCGGTTAGGGGAAATCAGGAACAAAGGCAGGGATCACAGAGACAAGGAGCACGGGGGAGCTGAAGACCATCCTGCAACTTTTCATGGCTCCTCACTTTCCTAAATAGGGTGCATGGCACCATTTTTGGGACCACCTGTGTTCTTTGCACCTGAGTGTGCCCATGCAAGATACTGGTGGAAGTGCCAGTTCTGTGAAATGGTGCACATGCACCTCTGAGCTAAGATGTGCCCTGACAAATAGTAAACTACGGTCAAACACGAAAATTGCTGAAGGATATACACGAGGGACACAGCCTGATTGCCCTGGATTTCTGATTTCCCATCCGGCTGAGGCTTAATTACAACAAGAATACACAGAGTGTAAAACCCTCAGGATGGGAATAATCCAATGTTCTTGGAACAACGAGCCTGTTTTTGCAGGCCAACGATTCCAAACTCTGCCTATCACAGTGTCTCCAGTAATCTAATTACATACATTCCAATGCAGCCTGAATACGGCCATCCCCTCCTCAATGGGCTATTAATTATTTAGGCCTCTGCTCTATTTCTACTACAGCCTATAGGAAGCTGCCTATTGAAGGATCTTAACGACCTGTTGGCATTGCTTGGTCTCCTGGGCATATGTGGGTGGGTATTCCTCACGCACACAAGGGGCACATCCACATGTGTCAGCATATTCCTCATCCTTTTTTTAAAAGCTGAGTTTTAATAGATGCATATTACAATATTCTAAACAAAATGTACCAGAAGGAAGGAAGGAACTTTCATTGTAGTAATGAGGACCAAACTTCATCATTGTATGTATAAAATATTGTATCAAAAATGATTTTTTTATTATAATCAGGGCTTTTTATCAGCAGGGATGTGGGGAAATGCAGTTGCAGAACCTCCATCTCTGAATGTATGTAATGACAAGGAGTGATGAGGTGTGCTGGAGGGTCTATTGTTGCTGGCTGCTGGGGGATCTATTGTAGCTGAGGCGTCTATTGTTTCTTGTGAGGGATCTCTTTTTACTGGGGGTGTCAGTTGCTGCTGGAAGGGATCTACTGTTGAGGGGGTCTATTGTTGCTGGGGGATATATTATAACAGTTGGGTCTACTATTGCTTGTGAGGGATCTATTTTTTGCTGGGGGGAGTCAGTTGTTGCTTGGAGGCATCTACTGTTGAGGGAGATGTGTATTGTTGCTGACTGCTGCAAAATATATTGTTGCTGGAGGGATCTCTTGTTAGTTGTGGGGGGGTGTTATTTTGTTGTGGGGGGGTCTATTGTTGCTGGCTGCTGGGGGATCTATTATAACAGTTGTGTCTACTATTGCTTGTGAGGGATCTATTTTTTGCTGGGGGGAGTCAGTTGTTGCTTGGAGGCATCTACTGTTGAGGGAGATGTGTATTGTTGCTGACTGCTGCAAAATATATTGTTGCTGGAGGGATCTCTTGTTAGTTGTGGGGGGGGGGTGTTATTTTGTTGTGGGGGGTCTATTGTTGCTGGCTGCTGGGGGATATATTATAACAGTTGTGTCTACTATTGCTTGTGAGGGATCTATTGTTGCTGGAGGGATCTCTTGTTAGTTGCGGGGGATGTTATTTTGTTGTGGGGGGGTCTATTGTTGCTGGCTGCTGGGGGATATATTATAACAGTTGTGTCTACTGATGCTTGTGAGGGATCTATTATTGCTGGGGGGTCAGTTGTTGCTGGGAGGCATCTACTGTTGAGGGAGAGGTCTATTGTTGCTGACTGCTGCAAACTATATTGTTGCTGGGGGGATCTCTTGTTAGTTGCAGGGGGGATGGTATTTTGTTGTGGGGGGGTCTATTGTTTCTGGGGGATCTATTATTACTGTGGGTTCTACTGTTGCTGACTGCAGGGGATCTATTTCATTGCTTTTTTTATCAATTACAAATTATGTAGCATGACAAAATAATATTTGGTTCTATATTCTCTAAAAGAGCCATACTGGGAGGTGGGTAGGGGTGGAACCAAGGGACAGTGCTTGGAGGTGGGTAGGGGGTGGAACCAAGGGACAGTGCTTGGAGGTGGGTAGGGGGTGGAACCAAGGGACAGTGCTTGGAGGTGGGTAGGGGGTGGAACCAAGGGACGGTGCTTGGAGGTGGGAAGGGGGTGGGACCAAGGGACAGTGCTTGGAGGTGTGAAGGGGGTGGAACCAAGGGACAGTGCTTGGAGGTGGGTAGGGGGTGGAACCAAGGGACAGTGCTTGGAGGTGTGAAGGGGGTGGAACCAAGGAACAGTGCTTGGAGGTGGGAAGGGGGTGGAACCAAGGGACAGTGCTTGGAGGTGGGAAGGGGGTGGAACCAAGGGACAGTGCTTGGAGGTGGGAAGGGGGTGGGACCAAGGGACAGTGCTTGGAGGTGGGAAGGGGGTGGGACCAAGGGACAGTGCTTGGAGGTGGGAAGGGTGTGGAACCAAGGGACAGTGCTTGGAGGTGGGTAGGGGGTGGAACCAAGGGACAGTGCTTGGAGGTGTGAAGGGGGTGGAACCAAGGAACAGTGCTTGGAGGTGGGAAGGGGGTGGAACCAAGGGACAGTGCTTGGAGGTGGGAAGGGGGTGGAACCAAGGGACAGTGCTTGGAGGTGGGAAGGGGGTGGAACCAACGGACAGTGCTTGGAGGTGGGAAGGGGGTAGAACCAAGGGACAGTGCTTGGAGGTGGGAAGGGGGTGGGACCAAGGGACAGTGCTTGGAGGTGGGAAGGGGGTGGAACCAAGGGACAGTGCTTGGAGGTGGGAAGGGGGTGAAACCAAGGGACAGTGCTTGGAGGTGGGAAGGGGGTGGAACCAAGGGACAGTGCTTGGAGGTGGGTAGGGGGTGGAACCAAGGGACAGTGCTTGGAGGTGGGTAGGGGTTGGAACCAAGGGACAGTGCTTGGAGGTGGGTAGGGGGTGGAACCAATGGACAGTGTTTGGAGGTGGGTAGAGGGTGTAGGCAAGGGTTGACATGGAAGAGGGAGTAAATGCACATATTCTCTGAGAAAAAAATATGATTATAATTTTGATTACATTTTCAAATGTATCAAAATTGTATCATACATAGATCCATTAAAACATTTTTATAAAAACACAATGCCAGGTATACACCTGGGCCACCGCCAAACATCCAGCCATACATATGTATGCATAATCATCTTATGTTGACATATTTCACCGCCGTTTTGTTTTGCTTCTTTAGGACTAGGTTATTATGTGGCTGTTATGATGGGGGCCTATTCTCCTGGTTGAATTTCCGATATATTTAACATCACGGTGGATCCAAGATATGAAAATAACCATTTTTCAAAACAAAATTATTTCTGCATTGTGTAAAGTGGATTTTCATCCTCCCCACTTTTTTAAAACCTCTGCACAGTTATGATCTGAGGAGTGGCTGGTTTGCAAAGGGGCTGGGTTACCCTTAAAAAGCAGTTGGAGCCTATCTAGTGGGGAGTCAGGTGGAAAAGAGTGAGAGAAGAAGATGTGAGGTTGAGGAAGGAGGCTATGAGGAGGTCCAGTGGGATAGGGCATACCTGCAGGCCTGGATTTGGACATGGGGAAACCTCAGAACTCACTGGCCCCCTGAGAGAGGACCACCTGTATGGTTGGAAAGGAGCAGACCAGCTGATAGGCCTGGTAGCAGCAGCCAACCCACCAGCAGTACAGAAGAGGATCTGAGTGAGTACACCTGCACGCCCGGGGCAGATAGGGGGAGGAGAACTCTGGTGGGAAACCAGATTAGCCCCCTACTAGTGACTGTTCACTTCTCTAAAGGGACAGGAGCCAGATCCCCTGCTCAGGAATACCTCCATATTGCTGGGTGAAGAGGAGAATTCCTTCTAGGGTCTGGGGTGGTACATTAAGGAGACACTGACTGGCTCCCCAACAGACACTGCCCTGAAAAGGAAAAGCTTCTGAATAGTTCCAGGAAGTTGTCCTCTGTTCTTCAGTTACCTTGGGAATACCGTACCCCCTTACCAGATCTCAGTTCTAAAGTCCCTTAATAAACCTTAAAAACAAAGCTCAAGGACTGATTGCGGACTCTGGATGCAAGTTTGTGTGGAGAATGCTTCTTTCCGACACTCTTTCTCGGTTCGAGCCCAGTGATTTGTTCCCTCTCATTTGTCATTTTGAGCTACTGATCTCTGTAAACAAGATGATAATTACAATAGTTGGTATGTAGAAATGAAAAAACACAAAAAGTTTCAGTAATGCGCCACTTGATGGCTGGAAATAAAAATGCATCATCTTAACATGCAATATTTTAATATGAAAATGGGTGAAAATTTAATTAGAATGAGTCAATGAATTAGAATTGATTAAAATGTAAAAAAAAGAAAGAAACAAGTGAAATAATAAAACAAAACATATGCAATACATGCCCCCCCCCCCCCCCGCCTTCCCTCTTTGTTTTATCTATTTAAAAACTACAGAAAAATACCTGTTGGTCTGTCAGTAATCCAGTGGACCCCTAACTTTTTGCAGTGATCTGGGAAAAGGAAAAAGAAAAAAAGAAACAGAAAAAAAGAAAGAATAAAAAGGAAAAAAAACAAGAAACAGAAAAAAAAAGGGAGAAAAGAAAAATAGGACAAAAAATAGAAGGTAATATAATCTGGACATGAGAGGAGAGGAGAGAAGAGAGAAGAGAGAGGGGGAAGAAGAGAGTAGGGAGAGAGAGGAAAAAGAGAGAGAAGAGAGAAGAGAAGGAGAGGAGAAGAGAAGAAGGAGAGGAGAAGAGAAGGAGAGAAGAGAGAAGGATAGGGAAGAGAAGAGAGAAGGGAGAGAGAAGGGAGAGGAGAGAGAGGGGAGAGAAGAGAGAGGGGAGAGAAGAGAGAGGAGAGAAGGAGAGGAGAAGAGAAGGAGAGGAGAAGAGAAGAAGGAGAGGAGAAGAGAAGGAGTGAAGAGAGAAGGAGAGGGAAGAGAAGAGAGAAGGGAGAGAGAAGGGAGAGGAGAGAGAGGGGAGAGAAGAGAGAGGGGAGAGAAGTAGAGGAGAAGAGAAGGAGAGATGAGAGAAGGAGAGGGAAGAGAAGAGAGAAGGGAGAGAGAGGGGAGGGAAGAGAAGGAGAGGAGAAGAGAAGGAGAGGAGAGAAGGGAGAGAGAAGGGAGAGAAGAGAGAGAAGAGAGAAGAGAAGGAGGAGGAGAAGAGAAGGAGAGAAGAGAGAAGGAGAGGGGAAGAGAGAAGGGAGAGAGAAAGGAAAGAGAGAAGAGAGGGGAGAGAAGAGAGAGGAGAGAGAAATGGAGGAGAAGAGAAGGAGAGGGGAGAGAAGAGAGAGGGAAGAGAAGAGAGAGGGGAGAGAAGAGAGAGGGGAGAGAAGAGAGAGGGGAGAGAAGGGGGAGAGAAGAGAGAGGGGAGAGAAGGGAGAGAGGGGAGAGGAGAGAGAAGAGGGGGAGAGAAGAGAGATGGGAGAGAAGAGAGGGGAAAGAAGAGAGAGGAGAGAGGGGAGAGGTGAGAGAGGGGAGAGAAGAGAGAAGGGAGAGAGGAGAGAGAAGAGAGGGGACAGAAGAGAGAGGGGAGAGGTGAGAGAAGGGAGAGAAGAGAGAGGGGAGAGAAGAGAGGGGAGAGAAGAGAGAGGGGAGAGAATGGAGAGAAGAGAGAGGGGAGAGAAGAGAGGGGGGAGAGAATGGAGAGAAGAGAGAGGGGAGAGAAGAGAGGGGGGAGAAGAGAGAAGACAGGAGAGAGAAGAGAGAGGGGAGAGGTGAGAGAAGGGAGAGAAGAGAGAGGGAAGAGAGGAGAGGGGAGAGAAGAGAGGGGAGAGGAGAGAGAGGGAAGAGAGGAGAGGGGAGAGAAGAGAGGGGAGAGGAGAGAGAGGGAAGAGAGGGGAGAGAAGAAAGGGGAGAGGGGAGAGAGGGGAGAGGGGGGAGAAGAGAGGGGAGAGGTGAGAGAGGGGAGAGGGGGGAGAAGAGAGGGGAGAGGGGGAGAGGAAAAGAGTGAAGAAAAGAAAGGAAAAGGATGGAAAGAAAAGAAAAGTAACGTGTTTTAGGCAATTATAATAGAACAGCAAAGTATATGGAAAACTGACTAACAATCCATAGCAGCCAATCAGAATTCGTCTTTCCCTTGTCATAGATTTCTCATCTTCAAACTGTCAAAATGTCAGGTTTTCCAAAATATATATAAAGGAAAACATTTTTTTTTTTTTAGTTGCAAGATAACCATAAGCAAAAACTCAGTATTTTCAGCAGAAGCTCAGAAGCTTCAGGTTTTCAGCCGACACGAGTTTTATAAATGTCCTGCCGGGTTTTTCATATACAGTTGTCAAACTATTCCCCAAAAACACATGAAGAAATAACTCATTGGGGGGGGGGGGGGGGGAACTTGTCGTGTAGCATCTGAGCAACTGTGTAAAACAATGCCAATTTAATTTTAGCAAACCTCTTGCTGTGCTCCCAGGGGTGATCCTGACAACAATGCGTCTTTCAGGATTGGGGAAGGGAAGTAGAACTATTTATAGAGCACCTCTTACATTAACCAGTTGGCCGCCGCCCTATAGAAGAAATACTGCTACAGGGCGGCAGGGCTGCGCAAACTCATGTATATATATATATCAGGGGCGGTCTGACCATTTGGAAACTTGGGCACTGCCCGAGGGCCCGGGGTCAGTAGGGGGCCCCATGAGATGCCCCTGGTACCTTTTTCATAGGCTTTTTTGAGTTTGGGCAAGGACACAGGGGCCCCATGAACCCCTATTGCCCAGGGGCCTCATGAGTTGTCAGTCCACCCCTGATATATATATATATATATATAATTTGCATTTATGGGTAGGGGACGTGCACGCCACCCTACCTGCGTCGCCATTGGCGGTTACAGATGTTAAGCACCAGGTCCCAGCCGGAGATTCTCTGCCGACACCCAGAGATCGCGAAGCAACACTGACAGGGGAGAGACCTGTGTGTAAACAACAAAGGTCTCTCTTCTGCCAGCAAGGACCTGCCACTGTGTAATACACAGCAGCATGTTTCCCTAATAAAACACACACAGCACATGTTGTAAAACGCAGCACACAGTTAACCCTTTGATCACCCCAGATGTTAACCCCTTCCTGCCCAGTGCCATTAGTACAGTGTCAGTGCTTTTTATTAGCACTGATCACTGTATTGGTGCCACTGGGGATGTCAGTGACACCAAGTCAGTTCCCCCCAGTGTCAGAATGCCCTCCGCAGTCCCACTATTAGTTGCTGATTGCCGCCATTACTAGTATAAAAAAAAAAGAAGAAAAAAGAAGAATACAAATCCCAGGATATATACCGTCATTTGTAAACGCTATAACTTTCACATAAATCAATTACTTTACACGTATTGGGATTTTTTTTTAGCAAAGACTACATTTTTTTTAGCAGAATACATTTTGGCCTAAATTTATGACAAAATTAATTTTTTTACATTTTTTAACTGGATATGTTTAATAGCAAAAAGTCAGAAAGGTCCTGATCGCTACTTTTTTTCCAATTTGGAGTTTTCCAATCATGTGTCTGCTGTGACAGCCAATCACGGCAGTCACATGACCCTAAAACCCGCCCCGTCTCCCAGCATCACAAACCCCTTAACCATCTCCCGCCCGCCATGTAAGGAAATGATGTCATTAGAATCATTTGTCATGTAATAAATGTGTATTTATAAAACAAAGATTATAGATAGATAGATAAATAATAGATAGATGATAGATGATAGATAGATAGATAGATAGATAGATAGATAGATAGATAATAGATAGATAGTGTTAGGAATGGACTGGCCAGCAATGGTGGGACTCACCTGCCTTTTGATCTGCAGTACCAGGGCTGGCCAGCGGGTGCTCCCAGCAATCAGAGACTCAACCTTTCAGCCAGCTAACACCTGGAACTGATGATACTGGGGTATTTAAGGGATGGCCAGACTTGCAGACTCTGCCTTGGTGTTGTGTTTGTCCTGGGCCCTGTATCTGTCCTGCATCCTGTTTCTGTTCCTTTGCTGACTTCTCCTGCTCTGATCCTGGCTTGTGACCCTGACCATCCTTCTGTCTGACCCTCTGTACTACGCTGCTTGCTACCTGCTGAACCTGGCCTGTGACCCCGACCATTCTCTGCTTGCTCCCCCTGTACCTACCTGCCCATTGATATTGACCCGGCCTGCCTGACGACGCTTGCTTGTATATACTGTTATCTGTGGGTGGTTGGTTTGGTTTGTTTGCACTGTGTTATGTTTTAGTATTGCACTGCATTTATGTTTGTATTGTTAGTGTTAATAAATTGTATTGTTTATCACATATCTGAAGTCTGCGTTTCCCTGCATCAGTCACACACCTCTGGTCATACCTGGGAGCCCTGACATTACACCAAGGCCAATCCTGACCAGAAGTGGCTGCACAGGGAAGCCATCTTGGCTTGTTGATGAGAAGGATGGATCTGGATGAGGTTGAATATTTATATCTGCTAGTGTTTGATGACAGGGAGTATGCTTATCAGACTCTGAAGGAGTATACCCGGGATGAACTGCTAGAATGTATACGGCTCGCTCATGTTCTAGTAGATCAGGGCATAGAGTTCTCTGAGGTGCAGCCTTTGATTGAAGTTTGTGCTGAATTGGTTTCATCTGGTTCCCCCGAATGCAGGGATGAATTTTTGCCACCATTTAGTGCAGACCAGGTAGAGTCCCTGGTGTGGTTATTAGAGGATGATGTGGGTTACTTTCTGGAGCGTTATTCCACATGTTCACCACAGACACTGAGAGATTGTATAAACGCAGTGCAGTCATTGACCAGACAGGCTTTGTGTAAGCTCAGCTTTGTTCAACCCATACTGCAGACATGGACAGATTTGTTGCACCCAGCCTCAGTCAGCTTACAAAGACCCCGTCCTGCTTCTAATCTATTTCCTCAAAACTCTATTCCTGCATTCCCAACAGCTCCTCCTGCCCTGCTATCTACCGCATGTCAGTACCCTGTTCCCACTCGCTGCACCTATCCTGCCTTTAACCCTGTAAAAAAGCCCTCTGTAGCAACCGCTCCCTCTCCTGTTCCATCCCCCAGTTCTTCTCTGTCTCCAGCTGCTCCATTCGTTTGCAGACCTGCGTTTACTTGCAGTGCTCCAGTAGTTAAAACCAGAAAAAAGCGAAAATTCTTTCCAACCAATACCATCCTGCCAGTATCCAAACCGGTGAGCCTGCCTTCCGTGGTTCAGCCTGAAGCCTCTCTTCAGCCTGATGCCGGTACGCAGCCTGATGCCTCTCTTCAGCCTGATGCCTGTACGCAGCCTGATGCCTCTCTTCAGCCTGAAGCCTCTACTCGGCCTGAAGCCTCTACTCGGCCTGATGCCTCTACTCGGCCTGAAGCCTCTACTCGGCCTGAAGCCTCTACTCGGCCTGAAGCCTCTACTCGGCCTGATGCCTCTACTCGGCCTGATGCCTCTACTCGGCCTGATGCCTCTACTCGGCCTGAAGCCTCTACTCGGCCTGATGCCTCTACTCGGCCTGATGCCTCTACTCGGCCTGATGCCTCTACTCGGCCTGAAGCCTCTACTCGGCCTGAAGCCTCTACTCGGCCTGAAGCCTCTACTCGGCCTGAAGCCTCTACTCGGCCTGAAGCCTCTACTTGGCCTGATGCCTCTACCCAGCATGATGAACTGATCCAGCCTGACGATCCTATTAGGCCAGTTGACTCGATGCCCGCTGTTGATCCAGATGATCCGGTACCTGATCCGGTGCCCGCTGTCGAGCCAAATGACCTGATGCCTGGTGACCCAGTGCCCGCTGTCATACCTGGTGACCCGATGCCCACTGTCGAGCCAGACAATCCGGTACCTGATGACCCGGTGCTCACTGTCGTGCCTGTTGACTCGGAGCCCACTGCCTTGCCAGATGACGCGGTGCCCGCTGTCAAGCCAAATGACCTGATGCCTGGTGACCCAGTGCCCGCTGTCCAGCCAGACGATCCAATGTCTGACCCAGTGCCCGCGGTCATACCAGTTGACTCGGAGCCCACTGCCTTGCCAGATGACGCGATGCCCGCTGTCGAGCCAGACAATCCGGTACCTGATGACCCGGTGCTCACTGTCGTGCCTGTTGACTCGGAGCCCACTGCCTTGCCAGATGACGCGGTGCCCGCTGTCAAGCCAAATGACCTGATGCCTGGTGACCCAGTGCCCGCTGTCCAGCCAGACGATCCAATGTCTGACCCAGTGCCCACGGTCATACCAGTTGACTCGGAGCCCACTGCCTTGCCAGATGACGCGGTGCCCGCTGTCGAGCCAAATGACCTGATGCCTGGTGACCCGATGACCGCTGTCCAGCCAGACGATCCAATGTCTGACCCAGTGCCAGCGGTCATCCCAGTTGACTCGGAGCCCACGGTTGTGCCTGGTGACTCGGTGCCCGCCGCCCCGCCTGGGGGCCTGAGACCTGTCGTTCCGCCTGGGGGTCCGGCACCCGCCACTCCGCCTGAGGGTCCGAGACCTGTCGCTCCACCTGGGGGTCCGGCGCCCGCCGCTCCGCCTGAGGGCCCGAGACCTGTCGCTCCATCTGGGGGTCCGGCGCCCGCCGCTACGCCTGAGGGTCCGAGACCTGTCGCTCCGCCTGGGGCTCCGGCGCCCGCCGCTCCGCCTGAGGGCCCGAGACCTGTCGCTCCATCTGAGGGCCCGAGACCTGTCGCTCCACCTGGGGGTCCGGCGCCCGCCGCTCCGCCTGAGGGCCCGAGACCTGTCGCTCCATCTGGGGGTCCGGCGCCCGCCGCTCCGCCTGAGGGCCCGAGACCTGTCGCTCCTCCTGGGGGTCCGGCGCCCGCCGCTCCGCCTGAGGGCCCGAGACCTGTCGCTCCGCCTGGGGGTCCGGCGCCCGCCGCTCCGCCTGAGGGCCCGAGACCTGTCGCTCCGCCTGGGGGTCCGGCGCCCGCCGCTCCGCCTGAGGGCCCGAGACCTGTCGCTCCATCTGGGGGTCCGGCGCCCGCCGCTCCGCCTGAGGGCCCGAGACCTGTCGCTCCGCCTGGGGGTCCGGCGCCCGCCGCCCCGCCTGGGGGCACGATCCCTGTCGCCCCGCCTGGGGGCACGATCCCTGTCGCCCCGCCTGGGGGCACGATCCCTGTCGCCCCGCCTGGGGGCACGATGCCTGTCGCCCCGCCTGGGGGCACGATGCCTGTCGCCCCGATGCCTGTCGCCCCGCCTGGGGGCACGATGCCTGTCGCCCCGCCTGGGGGCACGATGCCTGTCGCCCCGCCTGGGGGCACGGTGCCTGTCGCCCCGCCTGGGGGCACGGTGCCTGTCGCCCCGCCTGGGGGCACGGTGCCTGTCGCCCCGCCTGGGGGCCCGGTGCCTGCTGCTCCGCCCGGGGGCCCGGTGCCTGCTGCTCCGCCCGGGGGCCCGGTGCCTGCTGCTCCGCCCGGGGGCCCGGTGCCTGCTGCTCCGCCCGGGGGCCCGGTGCCTGCTGCTCCGCCCGGGGGCCCGATGCATGTCGCCCCGCCCGGGGGCCCGGTGCCTGCTGCTCCGCCCGGGGGCCCGGTGCCTGCTGCTCCGCCCGGGGGCCCGGTGCCTGCTGCTCCGCCCGGGGGCCCGATGCATGTCGCCCCGCCCGGGGGCCCGGTGCCTGCTGCTCCGCCCGGGGGCCCGGTGCCTGCTGCTCCGCCCGGGGGCCCGGTGCCTGCTGCTCCGCCCGGGGGCCCGGTGCCTGCTGCTCCGCCCGGGGGCCCGGTGCCTGCTGCTCCGCCTGGTGGCCCGCTGCCTGCTGCTTCGCCTGGTAAACCGATGTGCCTCTGCCCGGAGTCCTGCCCGATGTGCCTCTGCCCGGAGTCCTGCCCGATGTGCCTCTGCCCGGAGTCCTGCCCGATGTGCCTCTGCCCGGAGTCCTGCCCGATGTGCCTCTGCCCGGAGTCCTGCCCGATGTGCCTCTGCCTGATGTGCCTCTGCCTGGTGTGCCTCTGCCCGGTGTGCCTCTGCCCGATGTGCCTCTGCCCGGAGTCCTGCCCGATGTGCCTCTGCCCGGAGTCCTGCCCGATGTGCCTCTGCCCGATGTGCCTCTGCCCGATGTGCCTCTGCCCGGTGTGCCTCTGCCCGGTGTGCCTCTGCCCGGTGTGCCTCTGCCCGGTGTGCCTCTGCTCGATGTGCCTCTGCCCGGAGTCCTGCCCGATGTGCCTCTGCCCGGTGTGCCTCTGCTCGATGTGCCTCTGCCCGGTGTGCCTCTGCTCGATGTGCCTCTGCCCGGAGTCCAGCCCGGTGTGCCTCTGCCCGGAGTCCAGCCCGGTGTGCCTCTGCCCGGAGTCCAGCCCGGTGTGCCTCTGCCCGGAGTCCAGCCCGGTGTGCCTCTGCCCGGAGTCCTGCCCGGTGTGCCAGTCTTTGATATCCCGCCAGTTACCAGACCCGGGCGGTGGAACATTTTGCCCAGCTAGGACTGTTTGGAGCGTCCTGAGGCCGCTCCTTGAGGGGGGGGTACTGTTAGGAATGGACTGGCCAGCAATGGTGGGACTCACCTGCCTTTTGATCTGCAGTACCAGGGCTGGCCAGCGGGTGCTCCCAGCAATCAGAGACTCAACCTTTCAGCCAGCTAACACCTGGAACTGATGATACTGGGGTATTTAAGGGATGGCCAGACTTGCAGACTCTGCCTTGGTGTTGTGTTTGTCCTGGGCCCTGTATCTGTCCTGCATCCTGTTTCTGTTCCTTTGCTGACTTCTCCTGCTCTGATCCTGGCTTGTGACCCTGACCATCCTTCTGTCTGACCCTCTGTACTACGCTGCTTGCTACCTGCTGAACCTGGCCTGTGACCCCGACCATTCTCTGCTTGCTCCCCCTGTACCTACCTGCCCATTGATATTGACCCGGCCTGCCTGACGACGCTTGCTTGTATATACTGTTATCTGTGGGTGGTTGGTTTGGTTTGTTTGCACTGTATTATGTTTTAGTATTGCACTGCATTTATGTTTGTATTGTTAGTGTTAATAAATTGTATTGTTTATCACATATCTGAAGTCTGCGTTTCCCTGCATCAGTCACACACCTCTGGTCATACCTGGGAGCCCTGACCGATAGATAGATGATAGATAGATAGATAGATAGACAATGTCTGTTGTTTTTAGCTACCACATAGTGCTCAGGTAATCCTTTGTCTTGTAATAAATGTGTTGTTATAAAAATAATGATAGATAGATAGATAGATAGATAGATAACAATGTCTATGGTTTTTAGCTACACCATAGTGCTTAGGAAATCCTTTGTCTTGTAATAAATGTGTATTTGTAAAATAAAGATGAGGGACAGATAGATAGATAGATAGATAGATAGATAGATAGATTAATAGATAGATAGATAGATAGATAGATAGATAATAGCAGTTTCTGTGGTTTTTTAGCTATCCCATAGTGCTCTAAGAATCCGTTGTTGTATTAAGTGTATTTGTAAAATAAAGAGCATGGATGGATAGATAGATAATAACAATGGATGTGGTTTTTAGCTACACCATAGTGCTCAGGAAATCCTTTGTCTTGTAATAAATGTGTATTTGTAAAATAAAGATAATAGATAGATAGATAGATACATAGATAATAGATTAATAGATAGATAATAGATAGATAGATAGGTAGTTTGATAGATAATAGCAGTTTCTGTGTTTTTTTAGCTACCCCATACTGCTCTAAGAATCCGTTGTCATATGATGTGTGTTTGTAAAATAAAGAGCATCGATAGATAGATGGATAGATGGATAGATGGATAGATAGATAGATAACAATGTCTGTGGTTTTTAGCTACACCATAGTGCTCAGGAAATCCTTTGTCTTGTTATTAATGTATATTTGTAAAATAAAAATGATAGATATAAATTAGCAACTTCAGCTGGGAATCTTTTGCCTTGTAATACATGTGTATTTGTAAACAAAGATTAGAGATACAAAGATAAATAGATAAAAGATTAATAGATCGTTAAAACCAGGCATATAAAAGTAAAATAAAACAGTCTCTATACATCTTTAGTCTTTTGAGGTTGATGCAGATCCGGTTGTGTTGCAAGGATGAGTATTTTCTGTGTGTTGTGGAACGTTGTGCTGCGTCGGTGAAGACACGATTGGCGGTGTGGATGTATTGCGGAGATGTAATCGTTTTATTTTGTCCAGGTATACACTATAACACCTCTGTAGTAGAATGTTCTGATAGGAAGGTGATTGATATCTTCTTCTCCCCCAGTTTAGTTATGTGCCCCCTCTATCCCTGTGGCAGACTACCGAGCTGGGACGGAGTGACGGGCAGCGCGCGGCGGATACGACAAGGCCCTGACACCAATCTTTGAGATCACCGCTGTAATTTGCATTTCCCAGGGAACAGCTCGCAGCCTGTAATAATTCCAGCCACTCGGGAACGGTGACACCGACCTGCGACCTCGCCCGAAATAACCCTACCTCCAGGTAATTACCGCCGTTCCGCACAGCGCGGCACTAATTAGGGATAATTACAGCTTCATCGTCTTAGTTTAGAGCTCAGACAAACATACAAAGGAGATTAATTGGATTTATCGTTTAAACGCTTTTTCTGCCAGAAATTGCCAGCGATATTGGAAAAGGGAAGAGTGGACGATAAATCTTCATTTGCAGCGGAGCAGACAGAGGCAGGAGCGCGGCCAAGGTGACAACGAATGGCACGCCGGGCGACTTCAGATGGGGGAAAGATTTCCGAAAATTAGTGTTCCGCCTTTAAAGTTTGCCGCTGACACATGACCTTGAGGAATATCAGAATAAAGTAGCTCTGGGTGCTGGGTTATTTATTTTAAAGATTCGCTCCGCTCACAATTGAAATTTGAAGGGAAACTTTGTTGCAATTTATAAATTTCGTATTTTGTTATAATGTTCAGAAAAAAAAACATGTTTGACCCTTTCATTGCAAGACCACTTTTTGAATTTTTTTTTCCACACATGTAGCCTAAAATTCTAATTTTAGGCCTGGAGATTCGTTATCCCCCTCCCCCCCCAATAATAATATATTTTCTGAAAATGTAAAGTAGTTTTTTTATCTCACGTGATATTAGCACAACTGTTTATAAAGCACATATTTTCAGTGAATAATGCACTAAAGTTAATTTTAGGGCACCAAACACAATATATCACCCAGTGGTTTGGTAAAATGTAATAGATGAGGTTGCATCGAGCACATAGATACCCAACATGTCAAGGCTTAAAATGATAAGATTCAGAGATAGATACTAGATGGATAGATAGACAAACAGACAGACAGACAGATAGACGGATAGACAGACAGACGAATAGACAGACAGACAGATAGATAGATAGATAGATAGATAGATAAATCAATAGATAGAGTTATAAATAGAAAGAAGCAACTGCAGCTTTTTAGCTACCCCATAGTGCTCTAGGAATCTTTTGCCATGTGTTAGATTTGAATTTTAAACCAAAAAGGATGGATAGAGTGTATATATTGAGTTGTTGTTGTAGTAATGTTGATCTGGAATAAAAAAAGGCACGCTTAACCCTTCGCTGCCAGATGTTTTTTTCTTTTTCTTTAAATTAATTAACTATTTATTTTGCACACGTTAAAATGCACATTTTAGGCCTGAAGTTTATTTAAAACCTCCAAATATTATATATTTTCAGACATCAGAGACCCTGGAAAGATAGATAGATAGATAGATTAATAGATAGATGATAGATAGATAGATAATAGATAATAGATAATAGATAGATAATAGATAATAGATAGATAGAGAGATAGATAGATAGATAGATAGATAGATAGATAATAGATAGATAGATAATAGATACATAGATAGATATCTTCTTCTGGTGGGAAGAAGAGGAGGGAAGCCAGCAGCACTGCAAGGGAGGGGGCACACAGGGGGGCCCTGGGCAGCAGGGGGAAATGTTTGGTGCACAGGGAGGGTGATGGGTGCGGTGGGGGGCAATTACTGGAGCCAATCCCCTGTATGACTCTCTCTCTGCAGCAGTTGAAAGCCAGAAGAAGAGAGAGTCAGAGAGAATACAAGGGATCGGTTCTAGTAATTGCCTCCCTTAATGCCGATCACCTTTCCTGACCACATTTGATTTATCTCCATCTGCCTGGGCTCCCCTGCTGGCCTGGGCCCCGTACAGGAGGACTGGTGATACCCCCTTATCCACGGCCCTGGATGCAGGGTATGTGCTCTTGGGGCCTGGTGCAAGCCACACCCCTGGGCTCCACTGACCCCATTAGTCTGTGTGGCTGCAAAGGAGTCACAAAAGTTACATGTGTGCACAGGTGAGTATTGTCTGATGGAATGGATAAGGGCCTCAGCCTATGGGTCAAAGCTGCAGCACTGAAAAAGTATGCAAAAAGTCTAAAGGAAATATTGATGTACTATAGCAATGGAATGCTGAAACCCCCTGCAAGGGCTTTCCTTCATATTATAGAAAAGAAAGAACTAAAACGGAAATTTGGTGAGTGGACCGTGTCTTTGGAAGCTCTACAATTGGGATAATCTTCCCACATCTGGTGGAGAATGCGGGCAGGTTTGGATGAGAACCCTAGGTAACACTGTAACCTTTTATGACTTTGCTACCCGGTTTTACCTTCAAATTCCAAGAATGTTCTCTACATGAGACAAAAAATAAAATTGCATTTAGAGAACAGTTTTGAAAGTGAGACTGGGTCACAAGACCATAAAAGGTCACAGTACCACCTAGGGTTCTCACCCATACAAGGTGAGGGGGCTCCAAACCTGTGAAGATTATCCCAATCATAGAACTTCCAAGGACACAGTCCACTCGCCATATTTTCGAATTTTGAAATTTGAAAGTCTGTCCTTGTTACTCTTAGAAACGGCCAAACATGAGCACCCTATCATTCGATAATAAAGGAAATGGGATTCAGAAGACCTCTTCCAGGCCAACAGTTTCATAAAATAACAATTTTCCTGTTACCGCACCATGGGTAAAGATTCAGCAAATCTGGACACAGTTAGGGCCCCCCAGGTGCCATGGTTCTGGCGGTAATTCTAGCCCCTTCTATGCATCCCCCTGGTTCTGAAGGCTAACAGATTCATAAAATAATGATTTTCCTGTTACCGCACCATGGGTAAAGATTCAGCAAATCTGGACACAGTTGGGGCCCTCAGGAGCTATGGATCTGGTGGTAATTCTATCCCCCTCTATGCATTCCCCTGGTTCTGAAGGCTAACAGATTCATAAAATAACAATTTTCCTGTTACCGCACCATGGGTAAAGGTTCAGCAAATCTGGACACAGTTGGGGGCCCTCAGGAGCTATGGGTCTGCCGGTAATTCTAGCCCCTTCTACGCATCCCCCTGGTTCTGAAGGCTAACAGATTCATAAAATAATGAGTTTCCTGTTACCGCACCATGGGTAAAGATTCAGCAAATCTGGACACAGTTGGGGCCCTCAGGAGCTATGGGTCTGGTGGTAATTCTAGCTCCCTCTACGCATCCCCCTGGTTCTGAAGGCTAACAGATTAAAAAAATAATGATTTTCCTGTTACCGCACCGTGGGTAAAGATTCAGCAAATCTGGACACAGTTGGGGCTCCCCAGGTGCCATGGGTCTGGCGGTAATTCCAGCCCAGCAATGGGCAAACTACGGCCCGCGGGCCGTATACGGCCCGGCGGACCTTTTAATCCGGCCCGCGGAGCTAGGCTCCCGCTAGGCTCCTCTCACAGTCTGCCCTGAAGACCGGTGTAGCATGAAAATCTGTCTCCTATGAGGATCTGTCCCCCTCGACGTATCTGCGCATGTGCCAGAGATCGCCGATCGGCTGCTAATGCCTGAAACTGGCACATGCGCAGATACGTCGAGGGGGGCAGATCTTCATAGGAGACAGATTTTCATGCTACACGGAACGGCGCGGGAACACGGCGAGAGGAACGCGCGGAGCAAAGGTAAGTGAATTGACACAGGGGGGACTTGGGGACTTAATATGGGGGATGAATTAATATGGGGAATTAATTACTATATGGGGGATGAATTACTATATGGGGGATGAATTACTATGGGGGATGAATTACTATATGGGGGATGAATTACTATGGGGGATGAATTACTATATGGGGGATGAATTACTATATGGGGGATGAATTACTATGGGGGATGAATTACTATATGGGGGATGAATTACTATGGGGGATGAATTACTATGGGGGATGAATTACTATATGGGGGATGAATTACTATGGGGGATGAATTACTATATGGGGGATGAATTACTATGGGGGATGAATTACTATATGGGGGATGAATTACTATATGGGGGATGAATTACTATATGGGGGATTAATTACTATGCTTACTATGGGGGAATATTACTATACTTACTATGGATGACACATACACATCATTCATCTACTCTTGGTCCGGCCCCCGGGTCCAATATATGAACCCATTGCGGCCCTCAAGTCAAAAAGGTTGCCCACCCCTGTTCTAGCCCCTTCTACGCATCCCCCTCGTTTTGAAGGCTAACAGATTCATAAAATAATGACTTTCCTGTTACCGCACCGTGGGTAAAGATTCAGCAAATCTGGACACAGTTGGGGCTCCCCAGGTGCCATGGGTCTGGCGGTAATTCCAGCCCAGCAATGGGCAAACTACGGCCCGCGGGCCGTATACGGCCCGGCGGACCTTTTAATCCGGCCCGCGGAGCTAGGCTCCTGCTAGGCTCCTCTCACAGTCCGCCCTGAAGACCGGTGTAGCATGAAAATCTGTCTCCTATGAGGATCTGTCCCCCTCGACGTATCTGCGCATGTGCCAGAGATCGCCGATCGGCTGCTAATGCCTGAAACTGGCACATGCGCAGATACGTCGAGGGGGGCAGATCTTCATAGGAGACAGATTTTCATGCTACACGGAACGGCGCGGGAACACGGCGAGAGGAACGCGCGGAGCAAAGGTAAGTGAATTGACACAGGGGGGACTTGGGGACTTAATATGGGGGATGAATTAATATGGGGAATTAATTACTATATGGGGGATGAATTACTATGGGGGATGAATTACTATATGGGGGATTAATTACTATATGAGGGATGAATTACTATATGGGGGATTAATTACTATGGGGGATGAATTACTATGGGGGATGAATTACTATATGGGGGATGAATTACTATGGGGGATGAATTACTATATGGGGGATGAATTACTATGGGGGATGAATTACTATGGGGGATGAATTACTATATGGGGGATGAATTACTATATGGGGGATGAATTACTATGGGGGATGAATTACTATATGGGGGATGAATTACTATGGGGGTTGAATTACTATGGGGGATGAATTACTATATGGGGAATTAATTACTATGCTTACTATGGGGGAATATTACTATACTTACTATGGATGACACATACACATCATTCATCTACTCTTGGTCCGGCCCCCGGGTCCAATATATGAACCCATTGCGGCCCTCAAGTCAAAAAGGTTGCCCACCCCTGTTCTAGCCCCTTCTACGCATCCCCCTCATTTTGAAGGCTAACAGATTCATAAAATAACGACTTTCCTGTTACCGCACCATGGGTAAAGATTCAGCAAATCTGGACACAGTTGGGGCCCTCAGGAGCTATGGATCTGGCGGTAATTCTAGCCCCTTCTACGCATCCCCCTGGTTCTGCACTATCTGCCATTTGCCATCTTAGTCTTTCGTCTCCTTTCCATCTCTGAGACTTGTTCGTAGGCCGATCACATATCATGCTAAACACTATTTATGAAGATTATCTGGAGAGGGTAAAAGTAATGACAGCTCAGGCCAGCCCTCCAATATGTATCATCGCGGAGAGAGATTTTTCTCCTTCCCCCCCACCCCCCGATCACCTTTCACCGTCCCCAGCCTACGAAAGCAACATAAAAATATTTTATGGAAAAGGTTAAAAAAAAAAAATATATCGCGCCCGATTCTCACATTAATAAATTCCGTTCGCTCGCAGGGAGTCAATTTGACCCTCTGATATATTTTCCTCTCCATCTGGTTAAACGATGTCTGTGTTTGGCGCGAGGAGTTCAGATGCATGTCAGGTACGGGCGATGGATGAGGACGTGACTTCATTAACATGAAATGATGCAGTTTGAATGCAGCATACAAATCCTCCGAGTGCTCGACTGATAATATCTGCGCTTTGCAGCTCTCCCCGTCCATCTCGCTGTCTCGCTGGGGAAGCTTCAATGTCAGCTTACATTTCTCTGTCCATTCAGAGCGGGGATGGATACAAGACAAGTCAACTGAATCCAGATTCTGAGCTAAATAGAGATCATTCACTGGATCGCTGCGCCCTGTAGAGCCCAGGATAAGAGAGCGGGCGCAGCTAGAAGCTTCCCACCGCTCTGACCTACTTCAGGGAACAAATGCAACCAGAAACTATGGCCAACCTGGAAACATGGCGGCTAATTATGGATGGATTTCAACCAATGGTGCCACCAATGATCCGTCCAGAAAATGTACATTAGCTAAAAACATTTTTTTTATATTTTGGGATGGAGTGGCAAGACGTTAGAACCCCTGTCAGGTTTTCATTCTTGAGTTTTTAAGCACAAGTTCATTATGATGTATACACCTTTCACTGCCAGAGCTGTTTTTGCATTTTTTTAGGTCTGACAGATTATAGGACACATCCTGAAATTCGGCTTTTCTTAGAGGGCCCCGACAAGGGCAGTGCTTAAGGGGTCACAGGGGTTGTAAGGGGCGGGGTTCCCATGCACCAGGGGGCCCATGCGGCCTGTTCTGTCTCTCCAATCTAAGCATTGAAAGTGTGATCTCTGTAACTTACCGTTGTGATGAGATAGAGATAACTCCAATCTTAGTTGAATAACACAGGCAGTGACTCAATCCTGATGATATCTTGTAGATCTTGTGAAGTTTATTCCATAAACAGATAGAATCTTACAACAATGAACATCGGATAGGTCAAAAGATCATAATGTGATCTGCTTCCATAAGACATGAGGCTGAAATGCATTTCTGAGAAAGGAGGCGGGGCTATCTGTACAGCAGAACTAAACCAGAGGAAAGGGAGGAGCAGAGACAAAATACAGAGAACACTTAAAGGCATATGACAGTCATGTGAAACATGACACGGCCTCCCTGTCATAAATTAGGTTTTACAATGTGTCTGTAACGGACCACCTGACAGCACCTCTATCAGTCCCCTGATAGAGCCTCCCCAGAGTGCGGAGTCTAAGTACCGGAGCACTTGTTCACCAGGGCCCCTGATGGTGGGGATGGACTTGGAGCACTCCGGGACCAGGTCGCAGCTACCGGGTATCTCTACCAGAGGTAGAGGAGTCTGCCAGAGGCTCCTGTGGGTTAAGAGTCTGATGTGAGGGATCCCGGGGATCCCTGAGGGATGGATGGATGAGCAAGATCAAACAGGCCGTGTCGGTAACTAGCGGGTCGGTGCGGTACAAGACGATAGGCAAAGGATAGTCGGGTCACATGCAGGGTCAATACCAGAAGATCAGATCTATAAGGGAACATCGAGGAGCAGAGTCAGGCAAGCCAAGGGGTCAGGACAGGAGAAGGCAACAAGGTCAGACAATCCAGATCAGAGTACTCACAACACAGGCAACAGGATACGCAAAGACCATTCGGCAACTAGTGTCTGTTCAGGGCTGGTTTAAGTAGCCCGCCCTGCACCTGACAGGGGCAGCCTAGGTCCTAGTGCCTGCCCAGTACTGTCATAGACGACGGGTGCGCCTGGGTCCTAGTGCCCTGCTGCCTGCATGTCTTGACAGACACGTACGCCTGTGTAGACCCATGCGTCGCGATGGTCCCTGACAGTGTCGCTGGGGAAAAGCACCCTGCATAGGTAATTCAATAAACTCAGAGGGCTCGGGCTGGCCAGCACCCACATGGAAGAAAAATATATTTGAAATATTCTTCCCAAATATATTGACATATACTTGAAACACTACAATGTTGACCATATTCATTATATTTAAAATATATTTCTATCTATCCATCTATCTATTATCTATCTATCTATCTATCTATCTATCTATCTATCTATTATCTATCTATCTATCTATCTATTATCTAACTATCTATCTATCTATTATCTATCTATCTATCTATCTATCTATCTATCTATTATTTATCTAGACCAAGACAAGACCAAGGATTTCCTGAGCACTATGGTGTAGCTAAAAACCACATACATGGTTATCTATCTATCTATCTCATATCTATCTATCTATTATCTATCTATCTATCTATTATCTATCTATCTATCTATCTATCTTTCTATCTATTATCTATCTATCTATTATCTATCTATCTATCTATCTATCTATCTATCTATCTATCTATTATCTATCTATCTATCTATCTATCTATCTATCTATCTATCTATTATCTATCTATCTATCTATCTATTATCTATCTATTATCTATCTATCTATCTATCTATCTATCTATCTATCTATCTATCTATTATCTATCTATCTATCTATTATCTATCTATCTATCTATCTATCTATTATCTATCTATTATCTATCTATCTATCATCTATCTATCATCTATCTATCTATCTATTATATATCTATCTATCTATCTATCTATCTATCTATCTATCTATCTATCTATTATCTATCTATCATCTATCTATCTATTATCTATCTATCTATTATCTATCTATTATCTATCTTTCTATCTATCTATCTATTATCTATCTATCTATTATCTATCTATTATCTATCTATCTATCTATTATCTATCTACCTATCTATCTATTATCTATCTATTATCTATCTATTATCTATCTATCTATTATCTATCTATCTATCTATCTATCTATCTATCTATCTATCTATCTATCTATCTATCTATCTATTATCTATCTATCTATCTATTATCTATCTATCTATTATCTATCTATCTATCTATCTATCTATCTATCTATCTATCTATTATCTATCTATCTATCTATCTATCTATCTATTATCTATCTATCTATCTATCTATCTATCTATCTATCTATCTATCTATCTTCTATCTATCTATCTATCTATCTATCTATCTATCTATCTATCTATCTATCTTCTATCTATCTATCTATCTATCTATCTATCTATCTATCTATCTATCTATCTACACACAGAATGTAATATATAGGTGAGTGCTGGCGATATCTGGGGAGCAGCTAGCACACAAGGTGAAGGTTAGAATTTCCTACCATAGTATATGTAAGAAAATGCAGCGCTAAAAAAAAAAAAAAATATTGCGGAATTGTAAGATGCAACACATAAAAGTGCAAAAAACATTAGTAAATGAGAAATTTAAAAATCAAACAATATGGTAAAGTGCATCATGAATGTAATGAGCTGAGTGAAACAGTAAAGTACATGAAGGAAAAGCATGAAATATCAGCTAAACAGCACAAAAAGCAAATGCCAAACAATAAAGTGTATCACGGGCAGAATGTAAATACAATAATGTGCGTGGTGATCCGTGAAGTAAAGTGCAGTAGTAAATAATGTTTTGTTTGTTTGTTTTTTAGCGCTGCACTTTCTTACACACATTTATATATATATACACATACACACTGCATGTTGAAATGCGTTTTTTTATATATTTCAAAATATATGAAACATATTTTTAAAAATATATATTTTTTCAATATATTCTTCAGATTTTTTTTAACATATAAAAGAGTCATTTTAAGATACATTTTTACATATATTTGTAAATGCAATCCAAAAATTTAGATTAAATGTATTTTTATAGACATACAGTATATTTGAAAATGTATTATTAAAAATATTTGTCATATATTTTGTAATAAAAATGCATTTCATCATGCAGTATATATATATTTATTGAAATATATTGAATATGGCCAAAATTGTAGTATTTCAAATATATGGCAATATATTTTGGAAGAATATTTTTAAAATATGTTTCAAATATATTTTTCTTCCATGAGGGCAAGGGCCTGCCCAAGCCCATCCCGGGCCCTCTGACTTTCCAGTTTACTCTACACAGCGTGACAGGGCAAATACTTTTCCTCAGTGGTGCAATCTCTGCTCAGCCCCCCGACTCCCCCCCTATGAAAGCCTATGAAAGGTACCAGGGGCATCTCATGGGACCCCCTACTGACCCTGGGCCCTCGGTCAGTGCCTGAGTGGCTAAATGGTCAGTCTGCCCCTGCGCAACACAACAATATACCTGACCCGGGAGCAGGGGTGAACTAACAACTCATGGGGCCCCCAGGCAATAGGGGATCATGGGGCCCCTGTGTCCTTGCAGAAACTCAAAAATGCCGATGAAAAAGGTACCAGGGGCATCTCATGGGGCCCCCTACTGACCCTGGGCCCTCAGGCAGTGCCCGAGAGCCCAAATGGTCAGTCCGCCCCTGCTCCTGTCTAAATTGGCCCTAGTATTTGAATGTTAGGGACCTTAGATTGTACACCCCTTGAGGGTTAGGGACTGATGTGAATGTACAATATATATGTAAAGCGCTGCGTAAATTGACGGCGCTATATAAGTACCTATAAAAAATAAATATATTAAGGCTTGAGTGTAAAACTTTTAAACCACGACTGATCGAACTGTTTCTGAATTTCGCTCACCTCTGCCCTGCACTCCAGGGCAGGGGCGGACTGACCATTGGAAACTCAGGCACTGCCCGAGGGCCCGGGGTCAGTAGGGGGCCCCATGAGATGCCCCTGGTACCTTTTTCATAGGCATTTTTGAGTTTGGCCAAGGACACAGGGGCCCCATGATCCCCTATTGCCCAGAGATGCTCCTGGTACCTTTCATAGGCTATTTTGGGTGTGGTTTGAGTGTGGGTGAGGATACATGGGCCCCATGATCCCCTATTGCCCGAGGGCACCATGAGGTGTCAGTCCGCCCCTGGCATCGCGTTTAGCGGGGCAAAAGAGGGGTTAAGGCTCGGCGCGACTAAAAATGTTCTTTCCGCATGAACGATCCACCTCAACCTACTAGAAGCGGGACTCGGCCTGCTCCCACTTCCCACAGTAGCAGCATGTGTCACATTGTATTATTATGGGGAAGATGAAAAGCCTTTCATGTCTTCACAAACAATAAAATGTAATCACAAGTGAGCGCGGATTAATAAAATTACAATCCGGTCCCCGGGAACGGCGGCGATTTCTCAGCCATGTTTATATAACCCATATCAATGAAAACATTACCCTTCATGTATATTTTATCTGGTGTGTTGGTGATCTGTCTTCCCTGTCCGCACTGATATTTAATTTAGCGTTTACTGAATAATGTATTCGGAGCGTATATTAAGGCGCTAATGATATAGAGCGCAAGTAAACTTCTGTTTCCTTCAAAGTTTTCTCATCATAAAATCGCTCCGAGTGACGACTGTTCCCTTTCATTTGTTTGTATCATTAATTGAATGACTACGTCTGATTATTAATCAGCCGGAAAGAAAGAACAACGCTGTCCTGCGCTGATTTATATTTATTTTTTTTTATTTTCGGCATAAATTAAAGAGACAGTAAATCTGAAATCGGGGGTGAAGTAGATCTGAAGCCGAAACGCGAAAATCTCATGTTAAAAGTTGATTTCAGTTTAGGATTTGAAGCTTGTATTGAAATGGCGATCCTATCCATGAAGGTCGTTGTTCAGGCACTTCCTGTTGCAGGGTGACAACTATCTCCTGATTGTGCTCCTGCGTTGTCACCCTGTCATATGACCCCTGGGGGAAGACAACAAAAGGCTGAGCTGACATGCAACTCAGTGTTCTGTTTCAAATGTATTGCCATACTTTATTTTATTTATTTCAGGTACTTATATAGCACCGTCAATTTGCGCAGCGCTTTACATATATATTGTACATTCACATCAGTCCCTAACCCTCAAGGAGTGTACAATCTAAGGTCCCTAACCCTCAAGGGGTGTACAATCTAAGGTCCCTAACCCTCAAGGGGCGTACAATCTAAGGTCCCTAACCCTCAAGGGGCGTACAATCTAAGGTCTCTAACCCTCAAGGGGGGTACAATCTAAGGTCCCTAACCCTCAAGGGGCGTACAATCTAAGGTCTCTAACCCTCAAGGGGGGTACAATCTAAGGTCCCTAACCCTCAAGGGGCGTACAATCTAAGGTCTCTAACCCTCAAGGGGGGTACAATCTAAGGTCCCTAACCCTCAAGGGGAGTACAATCTAAGGTCTCTAACCCTCAAGGGGCGTACAATCTAAGGTCCCTAACCCTCAAGGGGTGTACAATCTAAGGTCCCTAACCCTCAAGGGGAGTACAATCTAAGGTCTCTAACCCTCAAGGGGGGTACAATCTAAGGTCCCTGACCCTCAAGGGGCGTACAATCTAAGGTCTCTAACCCTCAAGGGGCGTACAATCTAAGGTCTCTAACCCTCAAGGGGAGTACAATCTAAGGTCTCTAACCCTCAAGGGGCGTACAATCTAAGGTCCCTAACCCTCAAGGGGTTTACAATCTAAGGTCCCTAACCCTCAAGGGGCGTACAATCTAAGGTCCCTAACCCCCAAGGGGCGTACAATCTAAGGTCCCTAACCCTCAAGGGGCGTACAATCTAAGGTCCCTAACCCCCAAGAGGCATACAATCTAAGGTCCCTAACCCTCAAGGGGCGTACAATCTAAGGTCCCTAACCCTCAAGGGGCGTACAATCTAAGGTCCCTAACTCACATTCATACATACACTTCCTGGAATCCATCTGCCCTTAGCTTAGGCATTGGCTGATCCGAGAACTCTCCTGGGATGTATGACATCATTTGCCTAGGCATGGAAACCAGGAAGTAACGTAAAAAGAAGTTGAATACAAGTAAATATTTTATTTATTATTTATTTCAGGTACTTATATAGCTCCATGAATTTACGCAGTGTTTTACATATATATTGTACATTCACATCAGTCCCTAACAGGGGCGGACTGACAACTCATGGGGCCCCTGGGCAATAGGGGATCATGGGGCCCCGGTGTACTTGCCCAAACTCAAAAAAGCCTGTGAAAAAGGAACATTTGTAGTCGCGCCGAGCCTTAACCCCTCTTTTGCCCCACTAAACGCGACGCCAGGGGCGGACTGACAACTCATGGGGCCCCCAGGCATCAGGAAATCATGTGTCCTCACCCACACCACACCCAAAATAGCCTATGAAGGGTACCAGGGGCATCTCATGGGGCCCCCTACTGACCCCGGGCCCTTGGGCAGTGCCTGAGTTTCCAAATGGTCAGTCTGCCCCTGGTCCCTAACCCTCAAGGGGCGTACAATCTAAGGTCCCTAACTCACATTCATACATACACATACTAGGGACAATTTAGACAGGACCCAATCAACCTACCAGCATGTCTTTGGAGTGTGGGAGGAAGCTGGAGAACCCAGAGGAAACCCACGCAGGCACAGGAAGAACATGCAAGTTACAGGCAGGTGGTGCCGTGGTTGGGATTTGAACCAACGACCCGAGTACTGCCAGGTGGAAGTGCTAACCATTTAGCCTCTGTGCTGCCCCACTTTCTTACTTTCTTAGTTATCAATACCAAATCTATACAAATTACTTAGCACCACAAAATTAAACTTTCTTAGTGCCCCCTACAGGATAATGGACAGTAGTGCAAATGAGGCTGTGGGTCAGCCCTAGAGTATATATCCCCTCCCACCAGGGCTTTTGTTTACAGTAGGAACATGGGGGGAATGCAGTTTGGCATTGCCACTTTATGTATTGCCACTTTATGTATTGACATAACTCCTTAGACCCAGTCTGTTAAGGCAGTATGGTAACCTGCTGACTTGGCATCATCCACAGGCAGTTTCACTCTTCAATAAGACACCAACGTTGACTCCAGAATAATTTAACTTTAGATTATTGCAGTACATTGGATGTTTTTACAGTCTTTTGACGTGTAAGAAGACAGTGGCTTTCCGAAGCCCTGTTTCTACAAAATACTGTCACTATAATAATATAGTGTACCTGCCCTAAATGTACTATCTGTGGTGAAAAAACAGCCAAAACCAAAATCCAGGCAACATACAAAACAATTACAAAAAAACAAAAAATGTAGCGCTAATTCATACCACTATTGCACAAAATATAACGTCAAATTAATTAATTAAATCCCTCAAAACGGTCCATAAATGTGACCATGTGTTAGATGAAAATGATATCTTCAAAAAGTATTGTGCCGAAGAAAGAAAGAAAAATGAGAGAATCCTCCACCATCACCATTCACAGTGTCTTACTGGAGAACATGACCACAGGTCACGCGGTCAAAAACAGCATATATGGAATATCAATAGACATATTGGATCCTTAATTTTCTCCCCCAAAAGGCAGTTCCACCACTAGTAACTCAATCATAATGATCCAGTATTACACCTCAAAGATAATGGGATGTGTACAAAGAGAACAAAAACTCCTCATAGTGAAGTATTTAAAATGATCCGGAATTTAATAAAATAATTGCACTTACAAACATAGGATGAAATCAGAATGTGAGATCATAAAAGTTTCCAACCAACAAAATGATTACGGTGCGTGGCGTGATGGCGTCATAAGCCGTAGCTCCACCCTATGTGTTTCATCACAAAAGACAACATCTGCTTTTGACGAAATGCGTAGGGCAGAGCTACGGCTTACGACGTCATCACGCCACGTACTGTGACCATTTTGTTGGTTGGAAACTTTTACGATCTCACATGCTGATTTCATCATATATTTGTAAGTGCAATTTTTTTAATATATTCTGGATCATTTTAAATTCTTCTTCTAGCTGGGTGTTTGATTTCTCTCACCTGCTTCTGAAAGAAGCTTCCAGGATATAGGGCAGGGAGAGTCAAATGATCAGTGTCAATATTTATCATGGCCCAGCCAATCCCTGGAAGGAGGTGTTCAGAAGGTGGCTGGGGAGGTGCTAAATGTCTGGGAGTGCTTTTTTTCCTCTAGAGAGGGTTCTTGTTCTCCTGGGGCCACTGCCCTGGGAGGTAGTTAGTGAGACAAGAAATCGCAGTCCAGACCACAGCAGGTGCTGGGCTTAGGGCCAGAAGAAGATTGCTAAAGGGTTATTTGCTGGAGGGCATTATCTTGGAGTCTTGATCTGGAGAAGGATCTTTTATGTCTCTCACTGAGGATCTACGTGACAGCTTCTGGGACATTGTGAGTAAAGACCTTACTGGGCACTCTAGGGTATGTAAATGCCAGAAGGGAACTAAGTGCCAGAGGATGCTATATGAACTAGGTCTCCTCTTATAGAGTCCTAGATATACTGTCTGTAGCGCTACCCCCCCCCCCCCCCCCAGGTGCCACTGGATTTGGTTGGGTCCCCCTAAGCTCTGAACAGCCAGGCAACATGCATTTTTTTCCACAGCTTGCACCCAGAGTCAGTAAGACAGTCCTTGGGCTGGTTTTTAGTTGTTTTTATTGAGGGGTTAACAAATTACATGGGGTCTAGGGGTATATGGGATGCCTATGGAACTGCAAACTTGAGGACAAACTTCTCAGCAAACTGTATATTGTACAAAAATATGGATCAAGAAAATCCTTGGACAAGGGATTCCAAGAGCTAACAATTAAGTATTCCCGGATGAGAACTGGTTGGGTCTTGCACCTGACCACCCTCTCCCTTTGTCTGGCCCAAGGGGCGTAGAGGTACTTACACTTTTCTGTTCCTGTAGATTAGTGGTTTGCAGCTGCTTTCAGGGATAACGCTGGGCTGGCTCCCTTCCTACTACACAGGATGTCCTCCCAAAGAGACTTTGGGCAGTGGAGATCCTCTTTCCAGTATCCTGCCTGTAGGTAGGCTCCCCTCCCTGGGGCCCCCTCCCAGGCCCCACACTCCAGCCTCTTTTCAGTCCATCTTCCACCTGCTGCACAGGCTCTGCCACATTTAAGGGGTGACCTTAGCCACCATGCGCAGCCTCCTGTCTGAAGATTTGCCAAGTTCTCCTAAACATGCAAATCTGGGTCTTCTCTACTCCCCCGCCCCTCTTCCAGAAAGTTCTCACAGTTTCTAGAAGGGTGGGAGGGCTCCAGAAGCTCTGACCTGTAGAGCCTCTCAGCCTGTCCTGAAGTGAACTCACTCTTCCTTACGCCCAGGCTGACTCATCCCAGGCTGCTACCCAGCCTCTAACAAAAAAAATTATATCTAGAATTAGAGGTTGCTACATGTCCATCTCCTGTTACCTCCAGAAAAGGCTGCTTAGAGAAGATTAGAGAGAAGCATTCCTCCTGTTATTTTTGCTATTGTTTGGAGGATTCTGATCCCGGATCCCCTCTCCTGTTTTAAGTTATTCATCAATAAATTCTAAAAAAAGACATCTAATAGACCAAGGGTGTCAAACTCAATTTCATCACAGGCCACATCAACATTATGGCTGCCTCCAAAGGGCCGGTTGTATCTGTAAGACTAGATGCCCAGAGCCCCTCACCCCCCCCACATCAGATGTCAAGAGCCCCCACACCATCAGAAGTCTCCCACCCTCCCCTACATCACAATGCACCCCTTACCCTGTGTTGCTTATGGGATGGAGCTGGGAAGCAGAAAGTGCAGAGTCTGGAGGAGAACCAGAGGAGGGCTAGAGTCAGCTGCCAGAGTCTGCTGAATGCTGAGACCAGGGGAAGCAAAGATGAAGGGGTGCTGTGGCCTCTGGAGGAGGAGTTCAGTCCTCCACTCTGCTGCTGACTGCTTAGACAGGGGGAGCAGAGATGATTTTCTCTACGGCTGCATAGAGAAGCACAGAATCTGGCGGAGGAGTTTTGTCCTCCTCTCTGCTGCTGACTGCTGAGACAGGGGGAGCAGGGATGAGCATCTCCGCAGCTGCATAGAGACACGCAGAATCTGGTGGAGGAGTTCTGTCCTCCTCTCTACCGCTGAATGCTTAGACAGGGGGAGCAGAGATGAGCTTCTCTACAGCTGCATAGAGAAGCACAGAATCTGGTGGAGGAGTTCTGTCCTCCACTCTGCTGCTGACTGCTGAGACAGGGGGAGCAGAGATGAGTGTCTCCGTAGCTGCATAGAGACACGTAGAATCTGGTGGAGGAGTTCTGTCCTCCTCTCTGCTGCTCACTGCTGAGATGGGGGGAGCAGAGATGAGCTTCTCCACAGCTGCATAGAGATGCAGAATTTGGTGGAGGAGTTCTGTCCTCCTCTCTGCTGCTGACTGCTGAGATGGGGGGAGCAGGGGTGTATTTACCACAAGGCAAACAAGGCATTTGCCTAGGGCGGCATTTTTCAGAGGGGCAGCACCACTACCTGGAAGAAGGGACAGAAGAAGGGACTCATGCGACATGGGGACCAGGTGGGATCTGAGAGAGGCTGCAGGCTGCTTGACAGTGTATGCAGAGCCTGACTCTCCCCAGGAGATGTCTGGAGCTGTGAATGTGAGTGGGGGTGGCCAGTGTATAGAGGGTGTAAGGCTTTCTTGGATGGGGGGGTGGTGGTTTTGGTTGGTGTTAGGCTCTCTCCGTGGGGGGGGGGGCGATTTTTGTGTTGCCTAGAGCAGCACAAAACCTAAATACACCATTGGGGGGAGCAGAGATGAGCTTCTCCGCAGCTGCATAGAGACACGCAGAATCTGGTGGAGGAGTTCTGTCCTCCTCTCTGCTGCTGACTGCTAAGACAAGGTGGGTGTGGAGACGAGGTGAATGCCACAGCTACAGGAGAGTTGTGAGGGCCACATACAATGGCCTGGCACACCAGATTCGCCCCGCAGGCCTTGTGTTTGACACGTGCCCTAGACTGAGCCTGTACTGTTGGTGTGCATGGAACTGTGCTTGTGAATGGTAGCCTGTGTAATATCAACAAGGGAGAACCTGTCTTTCCAACGTCCCCTTCTAGGGTGAGCGCTGCACTTCTTTAAGGTACAACCCTGAGCACCTGCAGCATACAAATGCTGACTTTCAGGAAAGTCGACGCTCTGACACGCCCCCGCTGTAATGCATAATGACCCATGGAGAGGCTTCCTGTGGGATACGAGGAGGACATAGCATGGTGCCATCTTTCCCCAATATTGATATTTGCAGACTGAAGGGCATCTCAGATTTCGGTGGCATGTTACAGCATCACTATGCCGTATCTGCTGCTGCCTACACTTCAGTTCTAAGGACAGTAAAATTTATGACAAGTTTTCTGGTTTGTAACAGAGACAAGAATACTGCTCACAAATACGTCTGTAAAAATTTCTCATCTGTACAAATTGTGACAAGCTTTATCTTCTATTTAAATATTTTATGAGTTAAATGACAGCTGTAACTCCGTTATAAAATCCAGTAAGCTCCAACAACTGCCCCCCCACAACCCAACCCCCACCCCCCACCACCACATGCAGCCTCCATCAAAGTGATAGTGAAATATACATTAGATGAAGTTATAACAAAGCCTCCCCCGCACCACCTGCCCCTCCAGCGTTGTCTTCCCTCCATAAAGATGGGATTCCAGTGAGTGAGAACACACGGACAATTTAAAATTTTGACTTGTAGACTCTGGTTTGAAGATCGTCACGTTTGGTACGACTGTACCTCGAGTTGCTTGTATAATCTCGGGATACGCTAATTATTCCTGGCAGCAGACGTCAATACCCTCCCTGTTGTGTCCACGCCGGGCTAATAATATTATTAGTGGTGCTCACAATTCCCGCATCACCTTTGACACGAGCTGTATATGAGCTGCGGACTTCTTGAAATTAACTCCAGCAGTGATATATTAATATTGGGAGCTGCCGCTAACTATTTAAATGATGAAGGCTTGGCAGAAGGCTGCATGGAACAAGCATTGATTGCAGCGGAACTAAACTCTTGTTTCAACAAAAATGCTGATAGGCATAGAATATTTATAGTGGAAGAGACTCTGTTCGTCTCTTCTGTCATAAATGGTTCTCATTGCCTATCGGATTTTTTTTTTTATTGTGTACCGGGACAAAGTAACTCCTTTGCGCATGCGTGGGGTTACACCACTCTGGCCCAGCTAGTTAAGATGGCCAAGACTTCAAACACTAAAGAAGACCAGGTGAAGATGAAAGCGCGTGTGATGAGGTCGACCATACTCAAGATTTTATGCTGGGAAGAGGTAACTTCTGTGTGCCTGCATGGGATTTCATCACTCCAGCCCAGTCAATTAAGATGGCTGAAGACTCCAAACTTGGAAGAAGACTGGGTGAAGATGAAAGTGATGAGGGGAACCATAGACATTGCAAGATTTTGTGCTGGGAAGAAGTAACTCCCATGCACATGAACTGGGTTACACCACTCTGACCAGGTCAATTATGGTGGCCAAGACTACAAACCCAGAGAAATACTAGGTGAAGCTGAAATTACCAGTGACTAGGTGAACAATAGCCAAGATTTTATGCTGGGAAGAAGTAACTTCTGTGTGCCTTCGTGGGATTTCATCACTCCAGCCCAGCCAGTTAAGATGGCCCAAGACTCCAAACCTGGAAGAAGACCTGGTGAAGATGAAAGTGGCAGTGACGAGGTGAACATAGCTAAGATTTTTTGCTGGGGATTACATTACATGCACTGGGTTGCATCATTCTGGCCGGGTCAATTAAGATAGCCAAGACTCCAAACCCGGAAGAAGACCGGGTGAAGCTGAAAGTACCAATGACAAGGTGAACAATAGCCAACATTTTGTGCTGGGAATAAGTAACTTCTGTGTGCCTGCATTTCATCACTTTGGCCCAGCCAAATGAGATGGCTCAAGACTCCAAACCTAGAAGAAGACCTGGTGAAGATGAAAGTGGCAGTGGTGGACCATAGCCACGATTTTGTGCTAGTAAAAAGTAATTCCAGCGCACATGTGTGGGATTACATTACCCAGCCAATTAAGATGGATAAGAAAACTCCAAACCTGGTAGAAGAATGTGTGAAAATGAAAATAATAAGGACCACAGTCATTGCATTGCATGATTACGTACTGGGAAGAAGAATTCCAGTGCAATGTGCTGGGTTACAACTTTCTGGCCAGGTCAATTAAGATAGCGGAATACTCCGAAACCGGAGGAAGACCAGGTGAAGATGAACTTCCCATTGACGAGTTGGACCATAGCCAAGATTTTGTGCTGGAAAGATGTAATTCCTATGCACATGTGTGGGGTTACATCATTCCATCCTGGTTAATGATGATGGCGGAAGGCTTCAAACCTGGAAAATGATTAGGTGATGGTGAAAGCACTGGTGACAAGGGAGACTGTAGCCATCGTATCACAAGATTTTGTGCTGGGAAGAAATAACTAAAGCACCTGCGTGGCATTACATTATTCCAGTCTGGCCAATTAAGATAAAGACTCCAAACCCAGAGAAAGACCTAGTTAAGATGAAACAGCTGGTGATGAGGGAGACTGAAGCCATCGCATCACAATATTGTGTGCTGTCATGAAGTAACTCCCATGGACATTTGCAGGAGTTATGTTTTGCTGGCTTGGTCTATCAAGGTGGCCAGAGACTCCAAACCTAGAGGAAGACCAGGTGAAGATGAAACCACCAATGACAAGATGGACCATAGCCAATCCGTTCATGGCTGAAGAGTCCAAACCTGGTTGAAGATGAAAGTGATGAGGAAGACCGTAGCCATGGCGTCTCAAGATTTTGTGCTGGGAAAAACCAATTTCCGTGCACATGCGCAAGTTAACATCATTCTGGTCTGGCTAATTAAGATGGTGGGGGACATCAAACCTGGAAGAAGACTGGTTGAAGATGAAAGTGATGAGTGGGAACCATAGCCATCACATCTCATGGTTTTTGTTGGGAAGAAGTAACTCCTGTGCACAGGTGAGGGGCTACATCATTCCAGCCCAGCTAATTAAAGCGGTAGTAAGTTAAAAAAAAAATAAAAAAATGAAGATTTCTCCCTGCAAGGTAAAGGCATACTGTGGTAGTATACATCGCATACTAGCATATTATGAAAGACTTCCCTTGAACCTAAGCCCACACCGCTGACTGGGCTTCCATCTTCACCCGGTCTTCCTTCTGGGTTCCCGGGCTGTGGCTGCGATGACATCATTTCCGCTCATGCGTGTGGGAGTCACAGCTGTGGCACAGAGCTCTAAGCAAATGGCACGGGTATGCCGTTCCTTCACAGCCCATGAGCCATCACTGGCTGCTCACCGGTGCATATTTAGGAGATATCCATTTTACCTACAGGTAAGCTCTATTATAAGTAGAGCTGTATGTAAAAATTAAAAATTATAGTTTACTACCACTTTAAGATGGCGGAAGACTCCAAACCCAAACAAGGACTATTTGAAGGCCTGTTAACTTGCCTCCACATTAGCCTATGGGACCATGCACACTATAGGCATTTTCAGGGGTTTAGTGGCAGGGGAGTTACAGGCAGAGATAAAAATCATCAGAAAGGAGAGGAGCTTTTGAGCATAAAAAACGCTCAAAAGTGGAAAAAACACGTTAATGCATTCTAATGACCAGAATTCTTGCCAATACAACGCATTAACACCAGGAACGCTCATTAATGCAAAAACACTGCTTTTACAGCGTTTGTGATTCTGGAAACTCCTCTAGCTCAAAAAACATTTTGGAGTTTCTCAGTGTGCATGAGGCCTAATAGGCAGGGCAAAAGCAGTCACTGATGGAGAGCAGAAATTTTTGTAATGCTTAAAGTGAAACATTAAAAATATAAAACTCCATTAAATAACATGAAATTCCAGCAAAGTCGTTGGCCAAATATGGTCATATCCATATTTAGTCAATGACATCACCTGGGAGACTCCTTTGTATGTATGAACAAGGCATGTGGTTCGGGATTATTATTATTATTATTATACAGTATTTATAAAGCGCCAATAGTTCACTCAGCGCTATACATTACAAAGGGAGGGGGGTTGCAACCTTGTCCCCCCATTCCTTTTTCCTGACCAGCCAGGCTGCATGCTTGGATAAGGGCCTTGTGTAGATTTTTGGATGTACCCCACACTTTTTTTTCTTGATTTTTATGTGGATGGAAGGTCACTTAGTTAAATCTCAAGGAACCTCTACCAACCTGCGGAGGAACCCTAGGGTTCGATGGACCCTGGTTGACAATGGTTGATCGAACCCTTTCACATTCCATATCCTAGAAATTGTTTTTTTTTTTTTAAATAAATCTTTATTGGTTTTTATTGCACACATAACATGAACCAACGATGATATTAGTCAGTACAAAATAGCATGGCAACATGCCAAAAGCAGGTGAAAGTTAAGCGAATATCAAGTTCAATCATATATATATAATCGTGTTTCTAAACCCCCGATTAAACAGGAAGAAATCAGAGGGAGATGTAGAGAGAAGATTAACCTTACTGAAGAAAAGATGGTATACAATGTACCAGATTGTGAGGGTTCAGGGAAAAGTAGTCGAGGTGAGGAATGTACGCAGAGATGAGATCATAAGTGTAGAAAAGGGAGGAGATATGAAGATGTAAGCCAATGTTGACCGATTGTCGATAAGACTAAAGAGGTTGAAAAAGAATGAGAAAGAAATAGATCAAAAGGAAAACAAGATCAGAGAACTGGGTGGGATCCAACATAGAAAAAGAGAGAGAGAGAACAACAGAGAGAGATACGGAGAACATAAGGTTACGAAGTCGAGAATCAAAGTCTATGGGACTACAGGTTCGAATCATGACACAGAGGTTAAGACATTAAGACCTTAAAATACAGCGCTACTGTACGTGTTGGAGAGTGACAATGAAGGAGGAGCTCTTCGCCCGCTAACATTAGAGGGGAGTGATGGAGAATGTGAGAGTATATTATTATTATTATTACATCGAGTTTATATAGCGCCAAAGGGTTTGCTCAGCGCTGTACAATAGGGGGGGGGGGACAATACATGGCACAGTACAACAACAACAAACAACGTACGAGGGACAAGAGGGCCCTACTCTTTCGAGCTTACAATCTAGGAGGGAGGGGGTAATGGTACAGTAGGAAGTGGCTGAGGGGAATGAGGGGTGGGAGGAAAGAGGGAGAATGGCCGTTAGGTGAGGGTGGGGTAGGCTTCCCTGAAGAGATGGGTTTTGAGGGAGCGCCTGAATGTGAGGAGGGAAGGCGACAGTCTGATGGATTGGGGCAGTGAGTTCCAGAGGATGGGGGAGGACCCGGAGATGTCTTGCAGTCGTGCATGGGAGGAGGAGACCAGGGAGCAGGATAGAAGGAAGTCCTGTGAGGAGCGAAGGGTACAGGTAGGGCAGTACTTGGGGATCAGGTTGGTGAGGTAGTTAGGGGCAGTGTTGTGAACGGCTTTGTAGGTCAGGGTTAGAAGTTTAAATTTGATGCGTGGGCAATCGGGAGTGAGTGGAGGGATAGGCAGAGGGGGGTGGCAGAGGTGGAGCGGGTGGTGAGGTGGATGAGTCTAGCCGCTGAGTTCAGGATGGTCTGGAGCGGGGAGAGCCTGCACTTGGGTAGGCCGGTGAGAAGAGAATTGCAGTAGTCAAGGCGTGAGATAATGATGGAGTGTACAAGAAGTTTGGTGGTGTCTGGGGTAAGGAAGGCACATATCTTGGCAATGTTGAGGAGGTGGAGCCTGCATGTGTTTGTAAGTGATTTGACATGAGGTTGGAAGGAGAGGTTCGAGTCAAGAATGACGCCAAGGACTTTGGCTTGCGGGGCGGGAATGATAGTGGAGTTGTTGGTGATGATGGATAGGATGGGGGGGGGGTATAGCCCAAAAGTAGCAAAGGAAGGTAAAGCATAGTACTAGTATAAGAGTAGTTGTAGAAGAACTCCGCAAAAGGTATTATAATATACAATTGCCCCCATAAACAAAAAAAAAAATCACAGTGCATCATGGAATAACAGAGAAAAGAAACAAATGAGGAAAAAAAAAATATGCAGCCTATGCCTAGGTTAAAGACCCCCGATGAAGGGGGGGGGGGGTTGAGGCTCGAAAGTGGTGGATACTTTCGAAATATATTGACCCCACTTTCGGATGTATTTTTCCACTCCATGTGTGGAAGGAGAAGTATAGGTCGATCCATTCGAAGTAGGAAGTTCAGGTCCTGCTTGACATCGGAGATGCTGGGGGTGTAATCGGAGACCCATTTTTTTCAAAATAGACCTCCTCGCAGCCATCAAGCAGGTAGAGAGCCACGGTCTGACGGCTCTAAGCAAGCTGTGTGTGTGGAGTAGACGACATGGGAGCTTCTAGACTGCCAAATAAAAGGAACAGCGGGTCTTTGGGTAACTGAAGAGTGGTGATGAACAGTATGAAGTTCAAAAGTTGGTTCCAAAAAGTGGAGATCGGTGGGCAGAGCCAGAATCTGTGATGCAGTGACAGCTTGTGGGATCTGCATAATGGGCAGATAGAAGTCGATGGGTCTGATTGTGAGTACAAGCATGGCATATAAGCGAGAAAAAGTTTTTATTTCCAAATAAAACATTCCATTGTAAAAGTCAGCCAAGAATGTTTAAGATGTTAATCCCAGTGTACCAGTTCAGAAACTTCTGCCTCTTAGGGTCATAGGGATGATGAGTTGTACTCAGGGGCGGACTGACCATTTGGAAACTCGGGCACTGCCCGAGGGCCCGGGGTCAGTAGGGGGCCCCATGAGATGCCCCTGATACCTTTTTCATAGGCTTTTTTGAGTTTGGGCAAGGACACAGGGGCCCCATGATCCCCTATTGCCCGGAGGCCCCATGAGTTGTCAGTCCGCCCCTGGTTGTACTTGTTGCCAGCCAGGTATTATCCTGGGTATAAGCGAAGCCCATCAATCATCCCAGAGCCAACAGAGAAGAATGACGGCCAAGTCTAGGGCCTGACCGATCCCTGGCTTTCCGTGTGAACACACTGACATACAACCTGGATCACCTCTCCCGTCCCCCACAGTCAAGTCAGGATGGATGCAGCAATCATCACGCATCATGGCAATCACTAACATTATCTCCTCACTCATTAAAGTAATTGATGATAACGAACTCGTCATTTTATAGGCAGTGGGGGAGCTGTTTAGAGGTGAAGTTGCACTTCTTCATAGTTATAGTACAGGCTGAGAATCTAAATCACTCAGCGAGGTCCCATCATGCTGAAATATTTCTTTCAAGAGTTCAGATATGCAGATTAGGATTTTAAAAAGCAAGTCTAACCTTGCAATTAAAAACGAAACAGCATAAATTAAAGGGATGCCGCCACCGGGTGAACCGTTGGCTCCTGGCACGTCTCCAAGCAACAGGTTGAAAACAGTAGGTGAACACAGGAGGCACTGCAACTGTGCGAAAGTCGGGAAACTCTGCCTTGATTGTTCCACACCGAGGAGGTCTGACCTCACGCAGAGACTAGAAAAACAATCTTTCCTCTGGATTTTGCCTTACTTGACAAGAAGTCAATTTTGTAAAATTATAATGAGGATAGTCTGATTTAAAGGGATTGTATTATTCATTTAAAATGTTATTTTGGATAAAAAAAGATGAAATCTAAAGAAAAAAGAAAAAAAAGCCCTACCGCCCATCCTTTTCCCCAAACTTTTAAAAATACCCTCCATATACATTTAATCAGTCTGGTGATGCCATTGGACCTTTCCCTGGGCCCTCTGGAAGTCGTTTGAAGGATGTAGGTCATCATTCACTCTGGTGGACCTCAGATCAGTAGGTCTGCAAGGCACAGTGCTGCTCCTTCTCAATGAGTTAGTTGGCTCATCAAAAACTATGCACTCCACGGGGGAGATTTACTAAAACTGGAGCACTCATAATCTGGTACAGCTGTGCATGGCACCCAATCAACTTCTTGCTTCCATTTGTTCAATTAAAGCAGAGCTCCACCCAAAAGATGAAGTTCCGCTTTAAGGACTGCTCCGCCGCTCTCCATTAAGGATTGGCACCTGTGGGGCATGGGGGGGGAGAGGGTACCCGAATTGGACAGGTACCCGCTCCCACTTCCAGTCCGATCGCCTAGGCGATTGGAAATGGAAGGTGTCCTCCCTCCCTCCCTGTAGTCTTTTGGGACACGTGACAGGTCCCAGAAGACTACAGGACCATTCATGAAGCGCAGCGCTACTCACTCCGCAAGCTGTCACAGCCGGGTGCCCACAGTGAAGATGCCAGCCTCCTGGAATCCAGGACGACCGGTGAAACGGGCTGCAGGAGACACATCGCGGGACCGAGGGACAGGTAAGTGGCTGTTTTTTAAAAGTTAGCAGCCACAGCTTTTGTAGCTGCTGACTTCTATCTTTGACAGGGTGAGCGGAGCTCCGCTTTAAGCTTTACCAATAAACCCTGGAAGCTGATTGGTTTCTATGCAGAGCTGCACCAGATTTTGCACTCTCCAATTTAGAAAATCCCCCCCGCCATGTGTGGCTGAGAAACTGAGAGCTCCCTCTGGCGGCTAACTAACATATTACTATATTTATTAAAACAGCAAAATATGGAATAACAAACATTTAAATATGTGAAATTCACATAAAAATACTTTAGGACATACTATGAAAAACATAAAAAACTGAATATATTCCGTAATTTTCCTTTTAATGCAGAACAAGTCTAACACAAGGAGCACAAATGTGGGAGGATTGGTTAGTAAAGGAGCTGTAGCAGTCTTATGTAATGTGTCTCAGGTCTATGACTGTCTGCTGTTCCTAGTCTTCAGCAACACCTATAGCATGTTTGGAGTCTCTGACCATCTCCTGTATTATGTCTGCAATGTCTGACCATCTTTTGTAATATACCCATAGTCTTTGATCATCTCCTGTTGTATTGTTGAAAAAAATACAAGAAACAGCAGTTCCTCTAAAAGTAGCTGTAGTGTCACGATCACTGGGAAGACTCGGAGACCAGTGGCCAGGGGTGTATCTACCACAAGGCAAACAAGGCACTTGCCTAGGGCGGCATTTTTCAGGGGGGCAGCACCTCCCCCCAGAAGAAGGGATGAAAGAAGGGGCACGCGCACCATGGGATCCAGGTGGGATTCAAGATAGGCTGCAGGCTGCTTGATGGTGTATGTAGAGTCTGACTCTCGTTCCCGGTGATGTCCGGAGATGAGGATGAGTGTCTTTCTCTCTATCGTCTGGGGGAGGTAGTGGAAGGCTCTCCCAGGTGGGGGGCAAGGGTGCTGCTGGTTAATGTCAGGCTCTCTCCACGGGAGGGGGAAGTGGGGAGTTGGTGTTGGTCGGTGCCCGTGGTGGGCAGACGATTTTTGTGTTGCCTAGGGCAGCACAAAACCTACATACACCACTGCCAGTGGCCATAGCAATAGAGATTCTCACACTGATTGGCAGGATAGGTATACAAGCAGGTTACCCTGGTGGATGACACGGGCTCACCCAAGGTGCTGGTAGGGTTGCCATCTCATCCCTATACAACTGAACACATATTAATGACACCGGTTCTGAGTCTTTAATGCAGACAAAGCAGTAAGTGAGTTTAATTACCACCTTAATCAACCACAGAACATGTGTAATTAATTTGTGTTCAGTTTTAAAGAGATGAGGTTGCAACCCTAGGTGCGGGGTATAACCAGTATTCACCAGAGCTCCTGATGGTGGAGGTGGGTTTTCTGTGTGTTAGTGCCAGGTCACTGTCCTCAGGATCTTCCCACCAGGTGGTGAGCACTCTGGGGTCCAGGAGTAGATATAGCAGGTTGTTGGGGTACCATCAATGGCAGATTGACCAAGAGAGTTTCTTGGCAATGTTTCTTGGCTTCTGGCTGGGAAAACACAAGATATAACATGGTAATAAGGTTGTAGGAGTATCATATTCACTGTGTAATTTTATAGTACCCATTCAGCAGGTACTTCTAGAAGGAATACATCCAGGAAATGGACAGTAATTGTGTCCTTGGTCACAGAAGCTCCGTTACCACCTTGGTGAGGTCCACAGGAGAGCAAAATCAGTGACCTAGTGTGATAACTGCAAGAACCCCTCTCAAGCATTCAAGATGCTCCACTGGCACTCTCCAAATGATTATTAACTGTTTAACAAGCCTCTCCTTTAGACCTCCAAGGTGATAATGGTGTATCCATGACCAAGGATACAATCATCTTCTATATTCTGGATGAGTTCCTTTTAAGATCTCCTGCTGGATGGGGTGCTTCAAATATTACACATTGAACATGATGTACCTAACACCTTATTACTGTAAAGCTTTTTGCATTATCCCAGCCATATGTCAAGAACCTGTGTCTTCATTTGCTGGAACTTCTGACAAGGGCTTTTTGCTGGTTGGTCTCCCATTGATTTTTCTACATATTGGAGATGTTATTCCCACAACCTTTTTGCCGTGGAGCACAATTTTTGTTATCTTGGCCATATACTGTACTATGGTTCTTTATTCCAGTCTCCAGTTTTATCATTCATCTAGTCCTGTGGATTCCAACCTTACAGAACTTTATATTCATGGAATGTTAATCCCAGCAGCTATTTCTGTTGGGTCTCTTTGTGTTGGCTTTTCCTTTTTTATTACAATTGATAGGCTTAGTAAGAACATTATATTCTCTGTTAGAAGTATTATCAACATGTGTTGAAGAATAATGTGCAATTGTAGTCGTCTTTGATCCTCTTCCCATCAGGGGTCTTGGTTTCAAGCTTGGCCATGTGATCTTGACCCCACACTAAGGAGAGTAGTATGTTTACAGTCTACTGGTACCCTTAGAGGTGACCCATTTAGCATTACTTTTTACCATTTGGAGGGATTGATGTGATGGCAGCCTTGGAGGAATAATTTTGAGGAATACTACTCTACTGTAGGACTATTATGTATCTTCTGTTTTAAAGGGGTTTAATGATTGTGGACATCTCCTGTTGCATGTATGCAGTGCCTGATAACTTTCTGTTGCATTACATTCACAGAATATTATATGTAACCTTTTGGTGATGTTAGGGGCTGCAGTTGAGATCCCCTATAGCAGGCATCGCTAAATGGTGAACAGTGGCCCTCAATGAACGATAGGTCTATCTGGACCACCAGCCAGTCCCCAGTGCGTGTTCTCCTCCTCCTCTGCAGTGATTGGTTGTTAAGACTGCCAGCATCCTAACAACCAATGATGTCACATGTGTTCGCTGCCCTCAGCATCACAGGAGGATGGAAGTGGAATTTCCTTGGTCCAGACCTGCAGCCTGCTCTGCCTCCCAGATCTCTAGTGGGGATACCTGAAGGAAGGGGGAACTGTGATGGGGATACCTGATGTGAAGGAGCACTCTGATGGGGACTCCTGATGGACAGGAACAGTGGGATGGGGACACTCTGATGGGGACACCTGATGTAAGGAGGCTCTGTGATGGGGACACCTGATGGAAGGGAGCACTCTGACGGGGACTTCTGATGGTAGGGAGCACTCTGATGGGGACATCTGATGGAAGGGGACATTGTGATGGGGACACAGGATGTAATGGGGCACACTGATGGGTACATAGATTAGAGGGGACACTTTGATGAGGGCTTGATGTGAGGATACACTGTGATGGGGACACCTGATGGAAGGGGACAGTCAGATGGGGACACCTGGTGGGGAGGGGTAGTCAGATAGGGAGACATGATAGAAGGGGGCACTCTGATGGGGACACTTGATAGAGGAGGGCACTCTCATGGGGACACCAGATTGAAGAGGAAGCTCTGCTGGGGACATCTGAAGGAAGGGAGCACTCTGATGGTAATACTGATTAGAGGGGCCACTCTAATGGGGGCAACAGATGGGGGCACCAAATGGAAGAGGGCAGTCAGATGAGAACACCTAATGGAAGGGGGCACTTAGATAATAACACCTGATGAAAGGGGGCACTCTGATGGTGACACCTGATGAAAGGGGGCACTCAGATGGGGACACCTGATGAAAGGGGGCACTCTGATGGGGACACCTGATGAAAGGGGGCACTCAGATGATGACACCTGATGAAAGGGGGCATTCTGATGGGGACACCTGATGAAAGGGGACAGTCAGATGGGGACACCTGATGGAAGGGGCACTGTGATGGGGACATCTGATGGAAGAGGAAACCCTGTTTGGGACACCTGATGGAAAGGGAAACTCTGATGAGGACACGTGATGGAAGGGGGCAGTGTGATGGTGACACACTGATTAGAGGGGACACTCTGATAGGGACACCTGATAGAAAGGGGCACTCAGATGGGGACACCTAATGGAAAGGGTCACTGTGATGGGGACATCTGATGGAAGAGGAAACCCTGTTTGGGACACTTGAAGGAAAGGGAAACTCTGATGGGGACACCTGATGGAAGGGTGCACTTTGATGGGGAAATATAATGTAAGAAGGCACTCTGATGGGGACACCTCATGTAAGTAAACATGATTGCAATTATTTGGACTTTGTACATTGCTTATATTTAACAGACATAAAATAAGTTCATATATACTGAAGTCAAACATGAGATTTTGACCTCTGCTGGAAGAAAAATGACTGGACCTCCTTGAATTTTAATCCATTATACCTACCCTACAGCAAGCAACGTGATCATCGGTGCTCGAAATTATAAAAACAGAGCTGGTGGGATATTTGTTTTAAAAAAAAAGCTTATTTTTTTTTCTCCAAATGCTTCCAGCTTGTTTATCAGAACTACACATAGCCCTGGCTGAGGAGCTGTCAGGTCAGTCAACATACAGGCATTAGCTGGGAGAGTCCATCACCAGGGACCTGCTGCACTCCGTAAAAACCCGCATCCCTTCTACTGAAATGAAGCCTCACCCCGCTGGGGACAGCTCGGCTCAGACGGTGTTTGGGAAAACCGATGAATTGCACATTTTGGTGGTTAGGAGTGATAAGGCCGGAACAATATCCATCTCTCGGGCGGAATGTCTTGCGATATTCAGCACCTGCTCAGTCCCAGAATCCTATCAAGAATCTGATTATATCAGATGGAAATGTATTCCGTAAGAGAGTCTACAAAATATTAGGCAATATGCGCGGAAACGGGATGCCGCCTAGGCAAGTAATTTATGCAATATGCCGCGCCACGGAGTGTGATGTCTGTTAGTAGCATATGTAATAAATGGTGATGTGAGGTGACTTAGAAAGTGCGCGGATTAGGGAGCCGCAGTGAGCGTTGGTGCGGCTTGCCTGGAACTCTGCTTTATTAGAATCATTTCGTGTCATACAAGTCTATTAGACGAGTTTTATGTCCACGGTTTTGCAGAGGTAATGAATCGCTGCAGAAGCCGCAGACGCTTTGTATATTTTGCCGGCGTGGGGCTCATTCACTAAGACTGACACAAGCCGCTAGTTTTATGCTTGTATTTCATCCCATCTGATGATTGCTGGGAGTAACAAGGTACTGAAGGGGGTTCATGAGAGCAGAAATTGTGAAAACATAGATTATTAGGCCCCATTCACACCTGCGCATTTTCGAAAATGCACACAAAAGTGCATGTTTCTATGTGCGTTCCTGGAATGCGTGAAAAACGTGCTGCGGGCTTGGGGTGCCATTAATTGTTAATGGCACCCCAAATGCTTTGACACGTGGGAAAATACCCACCGGACTCCTATCCATTATGCTCCCCAATATGCAGATCCGAACCATCCTGCGGGGATCCTCAGCATGCAACCTATACGGGGTGACACCGGACCTGCTCCACGAAAAGGTAAGTTGGAAATACCGCTAGGGAGGTTAACTGGTAATTGCACGGTCATGCAACACTGTACCCAAGTTAATTTTATAACATTTTTTTCACACAGATAGAGCTTTCTTAGGGTGGTATTTGATTATTATTATTATACAGGATTTATATAGCGCCAACAGTTTGCTCAGCCCTTCACTGGGTTTTTTAAAACAATTTTTTTAAAATTTTTATCACTGTAATTGTAACATATATCCTTAGATGTAGATCTGCCTCTACAACTTCCCATGAGGTGACCCCCACACACAGCCAGGAGGAGGTAAAGTTGGGGGGGGGGGGAGTTGTGTTCCAGCTGTGACGTGGGATATTGATAAATCAAAGGACGCATCCTATGGTGCTGGGTGCTGGCCTCTCTTTTAATAAATATCTTCCTGCAGTTTTACTCGTGTTTTGTCTCCGGGAGACTCCGATGTATAAATAATTCAGCGGCTGCACGGCATCCAGCACAAATCTTCCAGCCCAGATCCGCCCTTAGAACCTATATGATGCTGTAAATAATAGATTTCTGCTGTAGATATGTAAATCCTCCCCGAACAGATTGTGACTGTGTGTGACATGATTCAGGATGGTGTGACCATTGGCATATCCCATACACTTTATATACTTTTTTATGTTATCCTTTGTTGGCGTGAACAAGTCACCCAACTGAATCAAACAGGAAAACCTCACCCAGCTGACTTTTCTGGGATTATCAGGAGAGCTTGGTGTTGGTCTCAGCAGTGTCTGTGAAATTTGTGTCATTGAATGGCTCCCCTCTATTTGCAAATTACTGGGATAATTTGGCTGAACACGGGGATACAATGTGATTGAAGTACAGCAGAGGAAGGGGAAGGGGACAGCTCAGTCTTGAGTTCTGGAAATAATGGGGGCAGTCATGAAATGGAAAAAAAAAACAAATAGGAGGAAGGAGAAGGATGCAGTGTGATACAAGTTCATCACTAGCAAGTCATATAAACCTGCATTTCCTAGTGGCGTGCCATGACACCCTGGTGGGCAGTAACAGTTTCTCTCTGGCGCCATGACACCCTGGTTGGCCTTAGCAGTTTCTCATGAGTGCTGTGACACCCTGGTTGGCCATAGCAGCTCCTCGGGGGTTCCATGATACCCTGGTGGGCCGTAGCAGCTCCTCAGGGGTGCCATGACACCCTGGTGGGCCGTAGCAGCTTCTCAGAGGTGCCATGGCACCCTGGTGGGCCGTAGCATCTCCTCAGGGGTGCCATCACACCCTGGTTGGCTGTAGCAGCTCCTCGGGGGTGCCATGACACCCTAGCGGGCTGTAGCAGCTTCTCAGGGGTGCCATGACACCCTGGTGGGCTTTAGCAGCTCTTCATGGGTGCCATGACACCCTGGAGGGCCGTAGCAGCTCCTCAGGTGTACAATGACACCCTGGTGGGCCGTAGCAGCTACACAGGGGTGCTGTGACATGCTGGTGAGCTGTATCAGCTTCTCAGGGGTGCCATGACACCCTGTTAGACCATAGCAGCTTCTCAGGGGTGCCATGACACCTTGCTGGGCCGTAACAGCTCCTCAGGGGTGCCGTGACACCCTGGAGGGTCGTAGCAGCTTCTCAGAGGTGTCATGACACCTTGGTGGGCCATATCAGCTTCTCAGGGGTGCCATGCCACCTTGGTGGGCTGTAGCAGATTCTCAGGGGTGTCATTCTATGCCCTGTATTTTTGCATAGCCTCTTGCCACCAGCACCATGGAAATACATGCCACTAATTCAGGGTGTTCGGAATTTTGGGCAGCCTCAGCATTCAGAAGGGGACAGAAGTCTGCGTCTGGTTATTCCTGTTCTACCTCCAGCATACTCTCAAGCTGCCACAGTCTAGGGAGGCACTGAAGACTCTGATGTGAAGGGGTGAAAGACAAGACTCTGATGTGAATGTGGAGAGAGAAGTCTCTGATGTGAAAGGATGGGGACTGAGGACTCTGATGTGAAAGGAGCAAGGGGGAGACTGAACACTCTGATGTGAAAAAAGGGGGGTGAGATGTGAAGGGGTGGGGGGAATCTGATGTGAAAGGATGGGGACTGAGGATTCTAATGTGAAAGAGATGGGGCTGAGAACTTTGATGTGAAGAGGGGAAAAAGTGGATTTCTGATGTGAAAAAGGGGTGGGGGGGTAAGTACTCTGATGTGAGAGGAGGAGAGAATGGGGACTCTGATGTGAAAGGAGGAGAGAATGGGGACTCTGATGTGAGGGGAGGACCTAGGACTCTGATGTGAAAGGAGGAAGAGAGGACAGAGAACTAGGATGATGGGGAGTGAGGGGGTGGGCGTGGGAGTTGGGGCGAGATTTGAAAGGGGAGATATAAATCTGATGCGAAAGGAGAGGGAATGAGGATTCTTATGTTAAAGGAAGGAAAACTCATACAAATGAGCGCAGAGAGGCCACTCCAGGTGGAAACATGTGAACAGTTAATCATGAGCTCACCACTGCTGCCTTGTTAATCATATGCATGATGAAGAGAACTGGAAAAAAAGGCGCTGTGGAAAATGCTCTCAGACAAGCACCTTAGTGGAGGTGCATCTTTATTGGGTGAGATAAAGTAGCAAGTATAATAAAATTAACCAGCCTGAAGTGGACAGTGTGATTCCAATAGACGGCCCGTCCGCTCTGAGGGGAGCTGAGATCAAAGAATGCTCCTGTCGGCTTCAAATCACGTGGTAACCCCACATATGCTCCCAGCTGAAGCCAACGCCGGACACTGCCTTCGTTTGCCATGGTGACACCACCCAGGACGCTGGTACGCTGACACCACGTGATTTGAAGCCGACAGGAGCATTCTTTGATCTCAGCTCCCCTCAGAGCGGACGGGCCGTCTATTGGAATCACACTGTCCACTTCAGGCTGGTTAATTTTATTATACTTGCTACTTTATCTCACCCAATAAAGATGCACCTCCACTAAGGTGCTTGTCTGAGAGCATTTTCCACAGCGCCTTTTTTTCCAGTTCTCTTATGTTAAAGGAATGTTGATTGGGAAATCTGAGTTGAATGGGTGAGTGAAGGGGGGGGGGGGGGGGGCTGAGGACTCTAATGTGAAAGGAGGGGGGCTAGAGACTCTAGTGTGAATGGGGGGTGGGGGGCTGGGGACTCTGATGTGAAGGGGGGACTCTGATGTGAAAGGGGGAAAGACTGGAGGCTCTGATGTGAAGGTGGAGGGGGAGGGCTCTGATGTGAAGGTGGAGGGGGAGGACTCTGATGTGAAGGTGGAGGGGGAGGACTCTGATGTGAAAGGATAGGGACTGAGCACTCTGATGTGAAAGGGGTGTGGACTGAGGGCTCTTATTTGAAAGGGAGGGGGTTTGATGACTCTGATGTGAAGCAGGAAAAGGGGAACAGGCACCTGGCAATCGCCGAGAAACACTGACAGGGGAGAGGTCTGTATGTAAACAACACAGATCTCTCCCCTGTCAGTACCAGCATGCTGCTTTGTGTTGCTCTGCAAACAAAGCAGAAATAAAGCAGGCTTACACAATAAACAAGCACACAGTTAACCCTTTGATCGCCCCAGATGTTACCCCCTTCCTGCCCAGTGCCATTAGTATAGTGTCACTGCTTTTTATTAGCATTGATCACTGTATTGGTATCACTGGGGATGTCAGTGGCAGTTAGTCAGTTCCCCCCCCCCCCAGTGTCAGAATGCCCGCCGCCATTTGCAGACGCTATAACGTTCACGTAAACCAATTAATTTACACTTATTGGGAATTTTTTTTAGCAAAGACAAGGAGCAGAATACATTTTGGCCTAAATTTATAATGAAATTAGATTTTTTAATTTTTTTTTACTGGACATGTTTAATAGCAAAAAAGAAAAAAATATTGTTTGTTTTTTCAAAATTGTCAGTCTTTTCTTTGTCTATAAAAACATTTAAAAACAAAGGAGATCAAATGCCACTGAAAGAAAGCTCAATGTGTGGGGAAAATAGGAAATAAATTTAATTTGAGTGCAGCGTTGCATGACCGCGCAATTGTCAGGTAAAGTAACGTAGCGTTGTAATGCAAAAAATGGCCAGGGCAGGAAGGGGGGGGGAATCCTCCGGAGAACGAGGGGTTAAAAAGTTGAATTCAAGCCTAAATCTGGCAAAACTTAAAACTCCTCCCACCCCCTTCTGTTCTAACTACCCTTTACCAGGAAGATGCATATACTTTCCTATTCTCAGAGCGCTCCAATCTGGTCACGTGGCCTCCCCAGTGGCTAATTCGGTTGATTTAATGGGTGGCGTTAACATTGGACAGAGACCCGCTGCAGATCGCAAGCGCAGCATGATTTCAATGTGGCGCGGCAGACGCATACGAGACGCAGGATTCCCGCGTTGCGTTCCAGTGGGCTTAATCCTAGTGAGATCCATTTCAATTCGGTTGATTTAACCACTTCCTGTCCGGACACTTTCCCCCCCTTCCAGTCTGGACACTTTCACCCCCTTCCAGTCCGGACACTTTCCCCCCCTTCCAGTCCGGACACTTTCCCCACCTTCCAGTCTGGACACTTTCACCCCCTTCCAGTCCGGACACTTTCACCCCCCTTCCAGTCCCGACACTTTCACCCCCTTCCAGTCCGGACACTTTCACCCCCTTCCAGTCTGGACACTTTCCCCCCCTTCCAGTCTGGACACTTTCACCCCCTTCCAGTCCGGACACTTTCCCCCCCCTTCCAGTCCGGACACTTTCACCCCCTTCCAGTCAGGACACTTTCACCCCCTTCCAGTCCGGACACTTTCACCCCCTTCCAGTCCGGACACTTTCACCCCCTTCCAGTCCGGACACTTTCCCCCCTTCCAGTCCAGACACTTTCCCCCCCTTCCAGTCCGGACACTCCCCCCCCCCTTCCAGTCCGGACACTTTCACCCCCTTCCAGTCCGGACACTTTCCCCCTTTCCAGTCTGGACGCTTTCCCCCCCTTCCTGTCCGGACACTTTCACCCCCTTCCAGTCCGGACACTTTCACCCCCTTCCAGTCGGGACAATTTCAACCCCTTCCAGTCCGGACACTTTCCCCCCCTTCCAGTCCGGACACTTCCCCCCCCTTCCAGTCCAGACACTTTCCCCCCCCTTCCAGTCCGGACACTTTCAACCCCTTCCAGTCCGGACACTTTCCCCTCCTTCCAGTCCGGACACTTCCCCCCCCTTCCAGTCCGGACACTTCCCCCCCCCCCTTCCAGTCCAGACACTTTCCCCCCCTTCCAGTCCGGACACTTTCTCCCCCTTCCAGTCCGGACACTTTCAACCCCTTCCAGTCCGGACACTTTCCCCCTTTCCAGTCTGGACACTCCCCCCCCCCTTCCAGTCTGGACACTTTCTCCCCCCCTTCCAGTCCGGACACTTTCCCCCCCTTCCAGTCCAGACACTTTCCCCCCTTCCAGTCCGGACACTTTCCCCCCTTCCAGTCCGGACACTTTCCCCCCTTCCAGTCCGGACACTTTCACCCCCTTCCAGTCTGGACATTTTCCCCCCTTCCAGTCCGGACACTTTCCCCCCTTCCAGTCCGGACACTTTCACCCCCTTCCAGTCCGGACACTTTCACCCCCTTCCAGTCCGGACACTTTCACCCCCTTGCAGTCCAGACACTTTCCCCCCCTTCCTGTCCGGACACTTTTACCCCCTTCCAGTCCGGACACTTTCCCCCCCTTCCTGTCCGGACACTTTCCCCCCCTTCCAGTCTGGAGACTTTCACCCCCTTCCTGTCCAGACACTTTCCCCCCCTTCCAGTCCGGACACTTTCCCCCCCTTCCAGTCCGGACGCTTTCACCCCCTTCAAGTCCAGACACTTCCCCCCCCTTCCAGTCCGGACACTTCCCCCCCCCCTTCCAGTCCAGACACTTTCCCCCCTTCCAGTCCGGACACTTTCACCCCCTTCCAGTCCGGACACTTTCCCCCCCTTCCAGTCCGGACACTTTCACCCCCTTCCAGTCCGGACACTTTCACCCCCTTCCAGTCCGGACACTTTCACCCCCTTGCAGTCCGGACACTTTCCCCCCCTTCCAGTCCGGACACTTTCCCCCCCCCCCTTCCAGTCCAGACACTTTCCCCCCCCCCCTTCCAGTCCGGACACTTTCCCCCCCCCCCTTCCAGTCCAGACACTTTCCCCCCTTCCAGTCCGGACACTTTTCCCCCCTTCCAGTCCGGACACTTTCACCCCTTCCAGTCCAGACACTTTCACCCCCTTCCAATCTGGACACTTTCCCCCCTTCCAGTCTGGACACTCCCCCCCCTTCCAGTCCAGACACTTTCCCCCCCTTCCAGTCCGGACACTTTCCCCCCCTTCAAGTCCGGACACTTTTCCCCCCTTCCAGTCCGGACACTTTTACCCCCTTCCAGTCCGGACACTTTCCCCCCTTCCAGTCCGGACACTTTCACCCCCTTCCAGTCCGGACACTTTCCCCCCCTTCCAGTCCAGACACTTTCACCCCCTTCCAGTCCGGACACTTCCCCCCTTCCAGTCCGGACACTTTCACCCCCTTCCAGTCCGGACACTTTCACCCCCTTGCAGTCCAGACACTTTCCCCCCCTTCCTGTCCGGACACTTTTACCCCCTTCCAGTCTGGACACTTTCACCCCTTTCCAGTCCGGACACTTTCACCATCTTCCGGTCCAGACACTTTCCCCCCCTTCCTGTCCGGACACTTTCCCCCCCTTCCTGTCCGGACACTTTCACCCCCTTCCATTCCAGGCACTTTCACCCCCTTCCAGTCCGGACACTTTTACCCCCTTCCTGACCAGGGCAATTTTCAGCTGTCAGCACTATCACACTTTGAATGACAATTCCGCGGTCATGCAACACTGTACCCATATGAATTTTTTACCATTTTTTTGAGACAGATAAAGCTTTATTTTGGTGGAATTTATTCACCGCTGGGATTTTTATTTTTTTTGCTATGTAAATGAAAATGTCCAAAAATTTTGAAAAAAAGTGTTTTTCTTATAAAATTTTGCAAATAAATAATCTTTCATCATAAATCTCGGCCAAAATGTATTCCGTTATATTTTTAGTAAAAAAAAAATAAGCCAAATTAGTTTATAACCAAAATTTATAATTTTTAAACTTTTTTTTACAATTTTATTTTTTTTTATATTATTATTTTTGTTTTTGTTTTTTTACATACTGTCACCCTAGCAGTACAGGGTCACCATGGTGACACTGTACTACTTGTGGGGGGTGATGAAGATTTTTTTTTTTTTCTACAGTGATTGCTTTTACACCTATATAGGATGTAAAAGCAATCATTTCTCTTTCTCTCTGTCTGCATTCTTGCAGCCATTGAGAACTACTGAGTGAGCTGTGATTGGTCAGTTTGTCAGGTGGTACAAGGCTGTTGTGAATAGCCCTGCACCATGTGACCTCTGTGATCATTCACAGATTTCACACGTAGTAAGCAATGATGTCACAAGTGACATCTTGCTTACTATTTTGCATGTGGTCACTGATTGGCCAATCAGTGATCACATGATCGGGACCTCGTACAGAAGTCCTGTCCGACGATCAGTGTTCCACTGTGTCCGAAGGACACAGCGGGCACTGGATCGCGGTGCTGCGCGCTCCCAGGGAGAGCGCACAGCTAGAAATGGCGGGTGCCGTTTACGAACGGCAACCCGCCCCTGGAGTGCCACCGCCCTGCCGTTTATAAACAGCAGGCGGACGGCAAGTGGTTAACACTCCAGCATGGACTAAAATCAGAAATATTTGATTTCGGCGGCTGGACCCGTTATTTTTTTCCCCCTGCTGTCCGTTATCATTAAGGGTGTAAAATAATTACTTGGTGAGACGCAGAGGTAACCACGGAAGGCGTACGGCGGCGGACCACCGCTGCGCTCATGTCAGATTGCGAAGTAATTCCCCAGCCTTCAGTCGCCATGTGCTCTGGTGCGGTTAATCAACGGAGAGAGCGTGTTAAGAGCCTTCCGCAATTCCTCCCCTTTAAAGGGGGACTTTTACCTATCAATAAGGTCGGCTCAATTGGCTGGAAACCCGCAGGCCTCGCATTAGGCTAAATTCCCGTTCAGGAAGGCACGAGTATACAACGCCAGGCGGAGGCCGCCAGGAATTTTACTAGATGCAATAAATTGAAATAGGACGCCTTTAAACACAGAGGGAGGGGGGAAAAAAAAGAAAAAAATCTCTTCTTAGGGGACTAGTTACAGCGCCGACAGGCACTCCGCCAATACCGCGGGATGGGAATCAAACTGTAATCAGCTAAGAACCCGATAATAAAGTGTCATGAGAAAACCTAATATTATAAGGACGTAAAAAAAATAAAATAAAATAACCGCCTAATCAAGAGGCGCGAGGCTGGTTCCCTCGCGCTCACGGATTTCTATCGTCTGCGGTGCAGATTGTAATGCCGCGTTTTGCTTTCATTCTGCAGCCGCATTTACGGCCGTAAATAGTTAATTGCGATCGTCATAAAGAGGGAAAACTGCGTGGCGGCGAAAAACAAAAAGGGGTCCATATATCAAACTAAAAAGCTTTGATGTGCGCCAATTATTTTTTCAATTTTCTGCTCACTGTTGTGTCAGTCAAAGGAATTGGTTAATCAAACTTGTTATCGTGGAATGCAGATCAGCAGCAAAGAAGCTTGAAGTGTGCGCAGAGCCCAAACTTTTTATTTTTAACTTCACTTTGGATGGGGGTGGGGGGGATTAGAACCCCCCACTGGGCATTTATAGTTGTCTGTGGGGAAATCCATCTTCTCCGTTTGTCCATTGTCCCCAAGACGGAAAATGATGGTGATAAAGAAACCAACAAGTAAAAGTAAAGTATGCCCCCCCCCCCCAAAGTTCCAGGGGAGTGCGCAATAGAAGTGTGCATTGATTGCATCAAGCTAGGTAATCTATTCAAAATAAAAAGAGTGTAGCACACCTCAATAAGACTCCTCATCAGTGTCAAATGGATGCAATGATAACCCCCAGCATTGGTGTCACTGAATGCAATAATAACCCCCACCACTGATGTCAGTGGATGCAATAATATCCACCAGCATTGGTGTTAGTAGACAAAATGATAACCCCCAGCATTGGTGTTAGTAGACACAATGATAACCCCCAGCTTTGTTGTCACTGGATGCAATAATAACCCCCATCACTGATGTCAGTGGATGCAATAATAACCCCCAGCATTGGTGTTAGTAGACACAATGATAACCCCCAGCATTGGTGTTAGTAGACACAATGATAACCCCCAGCCTTGGTGTCAGTGGATACAATGATTACCTCCAGCCTTGGTGTCAGTGGATGCAATATTAACCCCCAGCATTGGTGTTAGTAGACGCAATGATAACCCCCAGCATTGGTGTTAGTAGACGCAATGATAACCCCCAGCATTGGTGTTAGTAGACACAATGATAACCACCACCATTGGTGTTAGTAGAAACAATGATAACCCCCAGCATTGGTGTTAGTAGACACAATGATAACCCCCAGCATTGGTGTTAATAGACACAATGATAATCCCCAGTCTTAGTGTCAGTGGATACGATAACCCCCAGCCTTGGTGTCAGTGGATGCAATGATAACCCCCAGCATTGGTGTCAGTAGACACAATGATAACCCCCAGCATTGGTGTCAGTAGACACAATGATAACCCCTAGCATTGGTGTCAGTAGACACAATGATAACCCCCAGCATTGGTGTTAGTAGACACAATGATAACCCCCAGCATTGGTGTTAGTAGACACAATGATAACCCCCAGCTTTGTTGTCACTGGATGCAATAATAACCCCCATCACTGATGTCAGTGGATGCAATAATAACCCCCAGCATTGGTGTTAGTAGACACAATGATAACCCCCAGCATTGGTGTTAGTAGACACAATGATAACCCCCAGCCTTGGTGTCAGTGGATACAATGATTACCTCCAGCCTTGGTGTCAGTGGATGCAATATTAACCCCCAGCATTGGTGTTAGTAGACGCAATGATAACCCCCAGCATTGGTGTTAGTAGACGCAATGATAACCCCCAGCATTGGTGTTAGTAGACACAATGATAACCACCACCATTGGTGTTAGTAGAAACAATGATAACCCCCAGCATTGGTGTTAGTAGACACAATGATAACCCCCAGCATTGGTTTCAGTAGACATAATGATGCCCACAGCATTGGTGTTAGTAGACACTATGATAACCCCCAGCATTGGTGTTAGTAGACACAATGATAATCCCCAGTCTTAGTGTCAGTGGATACGATAACCCCCAGCCTTGGTGTCAGTGGATGCAATAATAACCCCCAGCATTGGTGTTAGTAGACACAATGATAACCCACAGCATTGGTGTTAGTAGACACAATGATAACCCCTAGCATTGGTGTTAGTAGACACAATGATAACCCCTAGCATTGGTGTCAGTAGACACAATGATAACCCCTAGCATTGGTGTCAGTAGACACAATGATAACCCCTAGCATTGGTGTCAGTAGACACAATGATAACCCCCAGCATTGGTGTCAGTAGACACAATGATAACCCCTAGCATTGGTGTCAGTAGACACAATGATAACCCCTAGCATTGGTGTCAGTAGACACAATGATAACCCCTAGCATTGGTGTCAGTAGACACAATGATAACCCCTAGCATTGGTGTCAGTAGACACAATGATAACCCCCAGCATTGGTGTTAGTAGACACAATGATAACCCCCAGCATTGGTGTTAGTAGACACAATGATAACCCCCAGCTTTGTTGTCACTGGATGCAATAATAACCCCCATCACTGATGTCAGTGGATGCAATAATAACCCCCAGCATTGGTGTTAGTAGACACAATGATAACCCCCAGCATTGGTGTTAGTAGACACAATGATAACCCCCAGCATTGGTGTTAGTAGACACAATGATAACCCCCAGCCTTGGTGTCAGCGGATACAATGATTACCTCCAGCCTTGGTGTCAGTGGATGCAATATTAACCCCCAGCATTGGTGTTAGTAGACGCAATGATAACCCCCAGCATTGGTGTTAGTAGACACAATGATAACCCCCAGCATTGGTGTCAGTAGACACAATGATGCCCGCAGCATTGGTGTTAGTAGACACAATGATAACCCCCAGCATTGGTGTTAGTAGACACAATGATAACCCCCAGCATTGGTGTCAGTAGACACAATGATGCCCGCAGCATTGGTGTTAGTAGACACAATGATAACCCCCAGCATTGGTGTTAGTAGACACAATGATAACCCCCAGCATTGGTGTCAGTAGACACAATGATGCCCGCAGCATTGGTGTTAGTAGACACAATGATAACCCCCAGCATTGGTGTTAGTAGACACAATGATAATCCCCAGTCTTAGTGTCAGTGGATACGATAACCCCCAGCCTTGGTGTCAGTGGATGCAATAATAACCCCCAGCATTGGTGTTAGTAGACACAATGATAACCCCCAGCATTGGTGTTAGTAGACACAATGATAACCCCTAGCATTGGTGTTAGTAGACACAATGATAACCCCTAGCATTGGTGTCAGTAGACACAATGATAACCCCCAGCATTGGTGTTAGTAGACACAATGATAATCCCCAGCATTGGTGTTAGTAGACACAATGATAACCCCCAACCTTAGTGTCAGTGGATACGATAACCCCCAGCCTTGGTGTCAGTGGATGCAATAATAACCCCCAGCATTGGTGTCAGTGGATGCAATAAAAACCCCAAGAACTGTAGTCAATGAAAGCAAAAATAACTGCCAGCACTGAGGGTCAGAGCCTGCAATAATAACTCCCATCGATGGTGTCAGTGCATGCAATGATAACCCCAGCCTTGGTGTCAATGGATGTAATCATAACTCCCAGCAATGATATCAATGATCGCAATAATAACTCTCATCATTGTTGTCATCGGACACAATGTTAAACCCCTATCACTGGTGTCAGCGGACGCAATAATAACCCCCAGCATTGGCGTCAAAGTGTCAGAAATGACAACAATGGTGTTTGGTGGCAGAATTTATTTAACACCCCCCTACTGATAGTGGCGGTGTTTTTTAACCCCCCCCCCCATTCCCCACTGGTGGTTAGCCAGCATTGATGATCACCTACCTGATAACATTGCACCTTCTCTTTCCCTCGGACTTTACTCGTTCAGGTACCTCCACCTCACAGTAGTCTCAGTACAGGGTGATGGAACGCCGAGAGCGTTTCGGTGCCCGGAAATCTACTGCCTCACTTGTGCCCAGCAGGTGGCAGACCCAGCCCAACGCACTGCGGGAGTCACACGGAGAGCCGGCACAAGGGATTTACAAAGTACAGCCATGGAGATCCGGACAAGTCATGTGTTAAGCTAGAAGCAGATTTTTTTAATGTCTTGGACATTCCCATACAGGATCTCCTAAAATTTGAACTCATTAAGGATTTGTACAAGCCGCACATAGTTACATAGTTAGTCTGGCTGAAAAAAGACAAAAGTCCATCCAGTTCAACCATAGAAAAAAAAAAAAAAGTTAATAATCCTACACCCACAGATGATCCAGAGGAAGGCAAAAAAAAACCCAGCAAAGCACGATCCAATTTGCACCTGCTGGGAAAAAAAATTCTTTCCTGATCCCCCGAGAGGCAATCGGATATTCCCTGGATCAACTTTACCTAGAAATGTTATATCCAGTTATATTCTGAACAATTATTTTCTTTTACATTGGAACCCCTTATCAGCCTATTTGTGACCCATGACCCAAAAAGTCTTGCTGTACAATATTAGGAGGCTGAAGAGGGAGTGTGTGGCTCCTGAAACGCGTTGCCTGCCTTTTGCCCTTCTTGTAATCGGTTGAACAAGAAAAACAATAAAGCCTTTGGACTCCTACGGAACGTTCATTGGGCGCTCTCTGTGACCCCTTACAATTGTTCTAATAGTATCTTCTGCAAAGTCGATGTAGCAAACAGATCTAGTATTATAACTCATCGACATTTCGGATTGTCATTTAAAGTGTTACTAAACCCACAACAGTACAATCAGTCTGTAGATGCAGTAAAGCATGCTTGTTATACTCACTGTAAAACCTAAGGGGTTAGTCCTCTGCATTGTGTAAAAATGCTGTTTGATCCAGTCTTCTCTGATCCTCCCCTTCTTTCAGTGCCCCTCCTTCCCCGTATCTCCTGATAAGACATTGTGTAGAGACACTGTACACATGCTCAGTTTACTATGTATTTTCAAGAGGTTTTTTTTTCTTGGGAGAGTGCATGTGATCAGCACAGGGCCAATCAGAACTGTCCAGACAGAGGTCAGGGGTTCTGCATCTTCCTAAAGCAGAATTAAACCTGATATAGTGAATGCAGGGTCCGGGGAGAGTGGATATAGTGAATGCGGGGTCCAGGGAGACCGGATATAGTGAATGCGGGGTCCAGGGAGAGAATATAGTGAATGCAGGGTCCAGGGAGACCGGATATAGTGAATGCGGGGTCCAGGGAGAGAATATAGTGAATGCAGGGTCCAGGGAGACCGGATATAGTGAATGGGGGGTCCGGGGAGAGCGGATATAGTGAATGCGGGGTCCGGGGAGAGCGGATATAGAGAATGCGGGGTCCGGGGAGAGCGGATAAAGTGAATGAGGGGTCCGGGGAGAGCGGATATAGTGAATGCGGGGTCCGGTGAGAGCGGATATAGTGAATGCGGGGTCCGGGGAGAGCGGATATAGTGAATGTGGGGTCCAGGGAGAGAATATAGTGAATGCAGGGTCCGGGGAGAGGGGATATAGTGAATGCAGGGTCCGGGGAGACCGGATATAGGGAATGCGGGGTCCAGGGAGAGAATATAGTGAATGCAGGGTCCGGGGAGAGGGGATATAGTGAATGCAGGGTCCGGGGAGACCGGATATAGGGAATGCAGGGTCCGTGGAGAGGGGATATAGTGAATGCGGGGTCCGGGGAGAGTGGATATAGTGAATGCAGGGTCCGGGGAAAGTGGATATGGTGAATGCGGGGTCCGGGGAGAGGGGATATAGTGAATGCGGGGTCCGAGGAGAGCGGATATAGTGAATGCAAGGTCCGGGGAGAGCGGATATAGTGAATGCAGGGTCTGGGGAGAGTGGATATAGTGAATGCGGGGTCCGGGGAGAGCAGATATAGTGAATGCAGGGTCCAGGGAGAGCGGATATAGTGAATGCAGGGTCCGGGGAGACCAGATATAGTGAATGCAGGGTCCAGGGAGAGCGGATATAGTGAATGCAGGGTCCGGGGAGACCAGATATAGTGAATGCAGGGTCTGTGGAGAGCGGATATAGTGAATGCGGGGTCCAGGGAGAGCGGATATAGTGAATGCAGGGTCTGTGGAGAGCAGATATAGTGAATGCGGGGTCCGGGGAGAGCACATATAGTGAATGCAGGGTCTGGGGAGAGCACATATAGTGAATGAAGGGTCCGGGGAGAGCGGATATAGTGAATGCAGGGTCCGGGGAGAGTGGATATAGTGAATGCAGGGTCCGGGGAAAGCGGATATGGTGAATGCGGGGTCCGGGGAGAGGGGATATAGTGATTGCGGGGTCCGGGGAAAGCGGATATAGTGAATGCGGGGTCCGGGGAGAGCGGATATAGTGAATACGGGGTCTGGGGAGAGCGGATATAGTGAATGCAGGGTCCGGGGAGAGCGGATACAGTGAATGCGGGGTCCGGGGAGAGCGGATATAGTGAATGCAGGGTCCGGGGAGAGCGGATATAGTGAATGCAGGGTCTGGGGAGAGCGGATATAGTGAATGCGGGGTCCGGGGAGAGCGGATATAGTGAATGCAGGGTCCGGGGAGACCAGATATAGTGAATGCAGGGTCTGTGGAGAGCGGTTATAGTGAATGCAGGGTCCAGGGAGAGCGGATATAGTGAATGCGGGGTCCGGGGAGAGCACATATAGTGAATGCAGGGTCCAGGGAGAGCGGATATAGTGAATGCGGGGTCCGGGGAGAGCACATATAGTGAATGAAGGGTCCGGGGAGAGCGGATATAGTGAATGCAGGGTCCGGGGAGAGCGGATATAGTGAATGCAGGGTCTGGGGAGAGCACATATAGTGAATGAAGGGTCCGGGGTTTAGTAACACTTTAACCATGAGTAAAACATATACATTTCTATTTCTTTATCAATGGGAAATCCACCATTTTACAATTGTCAATTTGGAAGTCTAGTTGGATCAGAAGGTAAAGGGGGAATGGAGACATCTGTTCCAGGAACGACTGTCTCAGAGGGGATTTCTCCTCATTTCCTGTTGTGTCTCCGAAACAGAAAGTGGAGAAAAATATCCCCAGTAGGATACAGAGAATGAAAATTAAAGCTGAACTCCGGGATAAGCAAAAGTTGCCTAAATCCATTCATCATTTATATTCTTCCTTGAATTTTGGTGTTCTGTATGTATTTCTTCTAGATCTGTGCAGTAATCCAGTGTGAAACTTTTCCTTCCTGTAATAAAGACCGCTCACTGCTGCTCTCTCTCCCTGTGCAGGGTGACTGGTCTCGTCTCCGTCCACTCCTGTTGGCTTTTTCTCTTCTCTTCTCTCTGCACAGGCTATGTGCAACACAGTGATGATGTCACTGCTTTTTTTATATGGTAAAATCTGGGGTTACAATAACAATTGGTGCTTACAATGTGGGATTCTATCCTTTGTAGCTATTAATTAACATATTTTACAAGAACGTTTTTGTCTGATCTGTAGCACCCTCCAGCTAGGGGGAGCTAGACTCCAATTATCAGCAAGGAGGGCTGAGTAGCAGCCTGGCTGTGATAGCTAGCAGGGATCAAATTGTTGTCAGAGCAGAGAGGCTCTGAAGACCAGCCCCCTTGAATTTCCCCCTGCTCTAGAACCCTGGAGAAAGGTCTAGAAGCAGTGGGTGGATCTGAGGAGTGGCTAGTCTGTACTTTTAGAGGATCCTGGCCAATCCCCAACAGGAGGTTTGGCAAGGGGCCAGGACAACCTTTAAGAATAACTGAGCATGCTCAGCAGGAGGGAAATGAGAAGGAGAAGGAGGAGAGTTCGGGTGGAAGTTGAAGATGAAGTGAGGCTGGAGAGAGGAGCCTGGGAGCGGGCCCAGATGGAGAGGGGGGCTCACCTACAGGTAATGGAGCTTGGAAGGAGGGAAGCTTAGACCTTCACCGGCCCGCACAGTGAGGACCACCTGTGCAGCAGGGAAGGAGCGGCCCAGCTAGAAGGCCTGGTAGCAGCCACTGACCCACCGGCAGCACAGCAGTAGGACTGAATGAGTAGACCTGCACCCCCTGATCCAGAAAGGTGAAGGATGCACTCTAGTGGGAAGCTGGATTAGCCTGCCACCCAGGACTGTTTCACTAATTATGTGGTAGACACCAGTTCCTCTACTCAGGGATTCACCCAGAACAGCTGGATAAGGAGTATCTAGGGTCTGGGGTGGTACTACTGGAGATGCTGGTTAGCTCTCCAGAAGAGACGGCTGTGACCATTTGTACGTAGTTCAGGAAGTTGTCCTTGGTTTCTTAGTTTCATTAGGCATCCCGCAAACCCCTTACCCCATCCAAGTTAAAATCTCCCTAATAAAAAGGCAAAAAACAAGCTTAAGGACTGGCAATTGACTCCTGAATGCAAGTGGAAATACGTGTTGACTGGCTGTGCAGGACTATAGGGGGACCCAAAATTGCAGCAACTCCTAAGGGGGTGTTTAACTTAAAAAACGTTAGGGGTTCTAACCTATACTAACCTCTATCCAAATCTAAAGAAAACTTTGGGCTGGGTCCTCGGGAAGAGTCATTCTCTGCATGGAGGTATTTGCTGAAAAGGAATTTTCAGATCCTAAGGAAAGTGGAATGTATTTGCATTCTGAGCTGAAGGGGATGTATTCAATTGTACGTCTGACAAGTTATATAAAAATAGACTCTACTGATTGCACAGGACTAGGAAGATTGCCACACAAAAACAAGTGAAGTAAAAGGTGAATGGATTTAATAGAACTGCATGCTGGAAGTTTGTCTGATGAATATGTTTTTTAATGTCTGCCTTTTGAAAAAAAAATCACTGATCTCTCAACATCAGTTCTAAATACCCCAACAGGTCATGTTTTGGGAATTTCCATTGGATAGAATACAGGTAGGTGTCATTAATACCAAACCATTGACATTGATGTAACCGCTTATAATCCAGCGTACGTATGTAAACATCCTGGATGGCAAGTGATTACCCTAGGGTCATGGCTGCAGCTGTGACTCTGGTGTAATTATTTTTAATCACCAATCCAGCCACTTTTACAGTGCTTGGAAAAAGAGGTCTTCTAGTGTCCCCCCAATGCACCAAGTGCACTCCCAGTCCCTGCGTCATCTAATGACTTCCAATGCACCAAGTGCACCCCAGCCCCTTTGTCTTCTATGGACCCCCAATGTACCAAGTGCACCCACAGTCATTGTGTCATCTAGTGACTCCCAATGCACCAAGTGCACCCCAGTCCCTGTGTCTTCTCGTGACTCCCAATGCACCAAGTGCACCCCATTCCTGTGTCATCTAGTGACTTTCAATGCACCAAGTGCACACCCAGTTCCCGTGTCATCTAGTGACTGCAAATACACCAAGTATACCCCCTATGTCCCTATTTCTTCTAATAACTTGCAATGCATCCAAATTCCCATTGGGAGCCAATTGTGGCTCCCAATGCACCAATTGTCCCCCCAGTACCTATGTTTTCTAGTGACACCCAATGCACCAATTGTCCGCCCAGTACCTATGTCTTCTAGTTACACCCAATGCACCAATTGTCCCCCCAGTACCTATGTCTTCTAGTTACACCCAATGCACCAATTGTCCCCCCAGTACCTTTGTTTTCTAGTGACACCCAGTGCACCAATTGTCTCCCCAGTACCTATGTCTCGTAGTGACACCCAATCCACCAAGTGCTACCCAGTACCTATGTCTTCTAGTGATACCCAATGCACCAATTGTCCCCCCAGTACCTATGTCTTCTAGTTACACCCAATGCACCAATTGTCTCCCCAGTACCTATGTCTCGTAGTGACACCCAATCCACCAAGTGCTACCCAATTCCTGTGTCTTCTAGTGACTTCCAATGTACCAAGTGCACCCACAGTCCATGTGTCATCTATTGACTCCCAATGTACTAAGTGCACCCCAGCCACTTTATCTTCTATGGACCCCCAATGCTCCAAGTGCACCCCCAGTCATGGTGTCATCTAGTGACTCCCAGTGCACCAAGTGCACCAAGTGCACCCACAGTTCCTGTGTCATCTAGTCGCTCCCGATGCAGTGCACCTCCAGTTCCTGTGTCTTCTAATGACTCCCAATGCACCAAGTGCACCCCAGTTCCTGTGTCATCTAGTAACTCTGAATGCACCAAGTGCACCCCCAGTTCCCGTGTCATCTTGTGACAGCAAATACACTAAGTATGCCCCCTGTCCCTATTTCTTCTAAAAACTCCCAATGCATCCAAATTCTCATTGGGAGCCAATTGTGGCTCCCAATGCACCAGTTGTGCCCTTAGTACCCATATCTTCTTGTGACACCAAATCCATCAAGTGCAACCCTGTTCCTGTGTCTTCTAGTGACTTCCAATGCACCAAGTGCACCCCCAGTCCCTGTGTCTTGTAGTGACTCCCAGTCCATCAACTGCACAGCCAGTCCTTATGTCATCAGTGTCTCCCAATACACCAAGTGCGCCCCCTGTCTTTGTATCTTCTAGTGATTCCACCAATTGTACCCCCTACCCCTGTGATATCTAGTTACTCCCAATGTGCCAAGTTCACCCCCAGTCCCTGTGTCATCTGGTGACTCTCATGCACCACGTGTGCTCCCAGAACCTGTATCATCTAGGAACTCCAAGTACACCCCTATACAACCTTGTCTCCAAGTGCACCCCATACACCTATCTCTCCAAGTGCACCCCTATACACCCTTGTCTCCAAGTTCACCCCTATACACCTATGTCTCCAAGTGCACCTCATACACCCTTGTCTCCAAGTGCACCCCATACACCTATGTCTCCAAGTGCACCCCTATACACCCTTGTCTCCAAGTTCACCCCTATACACCTATGTCTCCAAGTGCACCCCATACACCTATGTCTCCAAGTGCACCCCTATACACCTATGTCTCCAAGTGCACCCCTATACACCTATGTCTCCAAGTGCACCCCATACACCTATGTCTCCAAGTGCACCCCATACACCTATGTCTCCAAGTGCACCCCTATACACCTATGTCTCCAAGTGCACCCCATACACCTATGTCTTCAAGTGCACCCCATACACCTATGTCTCCAAGTGCACCCCATACACCTATGTCTCCAAGTGCACCCCATACACCTATGTCTCCAAGTGCACCCCTATACACCCTTGTCTCCAAGTGCACCCCTATACACCTATATCTCCAAGTTCACCCCTATACACCTATGTCTCCAAGTTCACCCCTATACACCCTTGTCTCCAAGTGCACCCCTATACACCTATGTCTCCAAGTGCACCCCTATACACCTATGTCTCCAAGTGCACCCCTATACACCCTTGTCTCCAAGTGCACCCCTATACACCTATGTCTCCAAGTGCACCCCAGAGCATCCTGTGCCATCTAGGCGCCCCCTGTGCACCCATGTGGCCCAAAGGGCCCCCACAAATCCTGTGTGCCCATGCAGCCTCTAATACCCGCCTGCATAGAAGGTCTTTCAGTAAATTTGGACCACTGTCTGTGACACCTTCCAAATAAATTCCCATCTCTATCCAAAACTGAAAAAAAGTTTAACTTTTGATAAGCTTTGCGCTTTATTTAGTGTAACCTAATAACAGGTAGGTTTCTCTTCATTGTACTTGCTCGCTCTCCTGATTAGCAATTTAGCGCGTTCTGTGAGAGAAGCAGCTCATTGTCTCCCGGGTAGACACATGATTAATATACTCCTGCCTTTCGCACCTCCAGCCTCTGACATATTGTGCGAAAATCAAACAAAACAAATCGTTTTATTTTACCAAATATGCAAATCGAGGGAGCTACCGACAAACTCTTCGCAGCTTGATCAATTACTCTTTTCTTTGTTACCCCTGACGCCTTCTTTAGAATTTTTCCTGACCGCTGGCTGCTGTTGCATCGCCGCTTTTTAAAAATTAATTCAGGTGCAGGAAAGAGAAATAAGTTGGCTGTTCTATTGGGAGCAACTTCCTTTCTCTGTGCCTTCTGCCCGCTGTATGAAATGGCAGCAATTGGTGACTAGAAGGTTCAATCAGTCAACTGCTAGAGCTTTGCAGGAAACACTGAAACAGTGATGAATGCAGTTCATTTTACCGTAAAACCCACTCCAACTTTTATTAAAATAACTATTTATAGGTAAAGTTGATCCAGGGAATATCCGATTACCTCTCGGGGGATCAGGAAGGAATTCTTTCCCCTGCAGGAGCAAATTGGATCGTGCTTTGCTGGGTTGTTTTGCCTTCCTCTGGATCAACTGTGGGTGTAGGATTATACGTTTTTTTTTTTCTATGGTTGAACTGGATGGATTTTTGTCTTTTTTCAGCCAGACTAACTATGTAACTACTGCTCATCTTGTAGGCGGGGCCTGAGTGGTGTACCAAACTTATGGAAGAACCAGGGTGACTTGGTTTGATTTTTGTGATAAAAGAGTTTAATAAATTCAGTAGTCAACCAACAAGGCACAACTGTCAAATACAATCTTGGCACCACAGAAGTTTCCTTGTCTGCAGAGTACTATTAAGAAGGTAGACTTTATTCTCCAGTGACACCAGTTCCACCTACAATTTCAGTGGGCGAGAGAAGTCCAATGGAGGGGTGGTGGTAAGGTTAACCTTTGCTGGATTCTGCTAAGCTGCAGCTGTATATGATGGCCCAAGACAATCTCTCCAGAAACAGTGCAATGTAGACACCCTGTGATGGACACAGGTCAGGCTCAGAGACCAGTAGCTGTAGCAGTAAAGAGCATCCCACCGACCAGCAGGGTAGGTACACAAGCAGGTCACCTGGCTGATGATGCAGGCTTTCCCGAGTCTTGGGGTCTAAGCACTAACCGGTACTCACCAGAGCTCCCGATGGTGGAGATGGGTTTTGCTGCATGTTAGCACCAGGTTGCAGTTCTCAGGATTGGCCCACCATGAGGTGCGCATACCAGGGCCCTGTAGCACATATAGCAGGTAGGAATCAAGTAGAAGCATAGTTAGTAAACAAGCCAAAGTTGGTAACAAGTGGTTGCAGGTAGGGATCAAGCAGAAGCAGAGTCAAGGAACAAACCAAAGGTCATGTTTCCCTTGTTCCCTGTGTGCTTATGCTTCTGGTTTCTTGTTACCAACCCGGCTGGCTACTGGACTACCCTTGCTTCTCTCCTGGCTCTGACCTGTGTCACTCTACAGATCTGCCTATGCCTGCTACCTGTTTATGACCTCAGCTAGCCCTGGGCCCTGACTACACTCCTCATCTCTGACTTCAGTGTTCTGACTCAGTGTTCTAACTCACTCCTGTTTTGTCTGGCTGCTGAGACCTACTTACTGTGACCTACCTTCTGCTGTGCCTGGCTGCATAATCCAGTACTCTCCTGAAGGACCAGCAGTCCACATCATCTGGTTCCCAACCACAGAAGTTCCACAGCTACAGCACTACCTGTCTTCAGAACAGTTGGCAATCCTTGCTTCTTTGGGCTCAGCATCTCCTGTTACCATCCTCAGGGGTGTGGAGCACTTAGCCACAAGGAGAGCCCTCTCATCATTTCGACTTCAAGACTAGGTATGTGACAGGTCGGTAACAAGTGGTAGCAAATTTAAGGACAGCAGCAGGAGCAAAAGGAGCAAGATATAAGCTGGAGAGAGTACAATAATCTGGCAAACAGAAAGTGCAGAGAAATTCAGGAAGTTCATGAAAGGAGCAAAGAGTTCAAGGTTCACCAGAAACAAGACACAAGGCAAGATTGTGTAAGGGATCAGATAGGGGGCTGTCCAGCATTTCAGGCGGCTCAGCCAGAAGGGTTACTGCCAGAGGTACCGAGTTCAGATCCAGGTCCTGACACACCTTGGAAAGGAAATGTGTTCCTACTGGTCTAGAACTGAACCTGCATCTTCCCTATAAGGTGGAACTCTTTCCCTACCTACTGCCTCACTTTGGGCATGCCAAATGACTTCGGCCCCTATATTTATAGGGTCCTACATCAAGATATCTGCCCCCCCCAAAAAAAATGAAGCAGGAGGGGCCTAATCAGTGTATTTGAATACTGAGAGGAATCACCACACTCAGTTATTCATAAACTGTGTATATATTGTAGAAATTATTCTGGCAGAAACAAGGAAGTCATAGCAATTGGGTTAGTAGAAAGATGTATAAAAAATCTGTTAGGGACCAGCCGGTGGTAGCCTCTAGCGTTCCACAGACCATGATTCCCCAGGGCGCGGAATCTAAGTTCCGACCTGTTTGTTCACCAGAGCCCCTGATGGTGGGGATGGACTTGGAGCAAGCCGAGACCAGGTCGCGACCCCTGGGTGCAACCAGCTGTGGTAGAGGTACCTGTCGGTGGTACGCAGCAGGTGAGAGTCTGATGTGAGGAGGTAGAGTAAGCGAGGTCAGACAGGCCGGGTCGGTAACAGCGGAGCAGGTCGGTACAAAACAGCAGGCAGAAGAATAACACGGGTCACGGTCCGGGTTTTGGCAACAGCAGATCAAAAGTGCAGGAGCAGGCAGGAGAATGGTCAGGCAAGCCAGGGGTCAGAGCAGGAGAAGTCAGCAGATCAGGATCAGGTAGGGTCAGCAGCAAAGTAAACTCACAGGAAAGACCATACGGCACTTGAGCATTGCAAGAGCTGGCTTTAAATAGCCCGCCCGACTTCTGACAGGCACTCCTGGGTCCTAGTGCTTGCCCAGCGCCGTCATTGGTGACAGGCGCGCCTGGGTCCTAGTGCCCGCCTGCCTGTACGTTTTGTCAGGACTCTACGCATGTGCGGATTCGATCGCCGCAGCGATCTTCCCATTCCCTGACAAAATCCCATCAGAGGTCCGATCAGCAGAGATGTCCATCGTTGTGTGTTTAAAGTGGAACTTTACCCATAAAAATATGTTCTTTAGCAAGGAACATACATTCCACATTAATAATTATGTTACCAAAATGTATGCGTGCTGTAAATGGCCTTCAGGATTGTTCCTGTCTCTTCTTGCTGGAGGCGGCCATTTTTCTGAAGCCCAGAGCCTCTGAGCAGCAGTAAATCTGTAGGCTATGAGCAGATCAGCTTCCACAGCGCTGAAAAACAGAGCGCAACTGAGCATGTGCAGAGCAGAATGAGACAGTGTATTGCAGGATTTAAAATTATATAGGCACTTATTTTTAATGTTTTACATTGCTATAACTGCAAAAGAGACCAAGCCTGAAGTGATCAAGCAGGACTTACTTTTCTGACTAACATTCTACTTTAAGAATGGATCGAAATCATCTTTGTTATCGGAACATCAAAAAGCCTTATTAAACATTTTCATGTAGTGAAGCTCTTTGGTCTTCGATTTACCAAGATGACTCCAATCTATTCATAAACACAGGACGATGGGAGTCTCTGCCAATCGATCTTCCAACAGGCTTTTTTATACATCTTTCTACTTACCTGATCCAGCACCCTCCTGAGAACCCTGCTTAGGATCCAGAACTGGGATTCCTGTGGCATTGAGTGACATGTACCAACCTGCATGGAGGCAGGTTATTCTCCTCCTTCGTTCAAGGAAAGTTGCGTTTATCTACCCCCTTAGAGACACCAGAACCTCCGCAGAGGTAAGTCATTTTCCTTTTATATCTATTTAATTTTTTTTTTGGAGTGACCCACTACACTATAAGGGTTCTCCCCACTCCCCCTCTTTTCGTTTCCGGTGGATACTCTGCCTTTTGTGGCTGAACCCCATGGACCTCCTTGGACCACCACAACACCACACAATTCCAGGTTTAGCAATGCTACTAAATATGTATATACAAAGCTTCTTGGTTTTTGGGCTAAGATAAAATGTAGTATCTGTTCTTATCAGTTTTTGTGAGAGAGAAAGCTGGTGCCTCTTGTTGAGTGGGGGCGCTGGTTAGTATTGCTCCTGATGTAATTAGGTGGGAACAGGGGAGAGGGCTTTTTCTCAGTTGATTACGGCCAGGTACACCAGACTTATCCTTGATTGAAGGCAAGACTCTCCCCAAATTCTAATACCTCCAAACGATGGAGCCCCACCTAATGATTAAAGTGGAACCTTGGTTCTGTAGCCCTCCTGAAGAAAGGGGTCCACCTGGTTTCAAGAGGGTGGAACACGAGTAGCCCCAGCCGTTCTCAGGAGGCTTGTGCCCCAGGGGATCAAGGCCAGGGTTCTTCCTCTTTGGAGGAAGACCATGTGTACATCCTTTGCACTTTTTTTCATGCGCTTCACTTTTGTGTGCTCTTTTTTTTTTTGCACCGGGTGTTCAGTTTCCAGTGTGCCCACTGCCCCATGGAGCTTAAAAAAAAATGCACCACATATGTTGTAGACCATACAGTTCAGGCAGAGAAAGTAATGTTTATAAGTAAGGCAGACTCTCCTATTGTCAGGGATTTCCTCGATCCCCGCCGCGATGGTCCCGGCGCAGGCGCAGTGCACCGCCCTGTGCAGGGACACGGGCACTAGGTCCGGGCCGGCCGCGGCGTTCGAGTTTGCGCATGCGCAGTAGAAGCTGGGCACCAATGGCAGCACAGGGCGGGATATTTAAATGGCCCTGAGCTGTCATTCAGTGCCTTCTGGTCTTTCCTCCATCCTGTGAATCTGCGAACCTGTGCCCTGTAAGTTATTGACCCGGATTGTACCTGACCTTGCTAATTTCTCCTGTCCTGACCCTTGCTTTGCCTGACCTCTCTCCTGGATGCCCCCTATTGGATTTGACCTGCTGTTGCTGACCTGGCGTGTGACCCGACCATTCTCTGCCCACTGCCTTGTACCTTACCGTCCTCTCTGTTACCGACCCGGCCCGTCTGACCTTGCTCATCCATCCGTCCATCCCTCGCAGTGGGGTCTTCTGACCTCCTCATATCAGACTCTTTCCCGTGGGAGCCCTTGGCGCATACCACTATCACTGACGGACGTACCCAGTAGCCACGACCTGGTCTCGGGGGGCTCCAAGTTCATCCCCACCATCAGGGGCTCTGGTGAACAAGCACCCTGGGACTTAGATTCCGTGCGCTGGGGACACCTATTCAGTGGAGTGCTAGTGGTACCGCCGGGCGGTCCCTTACACTTATTCATGGAATTATTTGAGCCAAGGTGGCCTCCCAAATCTTGCAAGATTTCGGTATCCAATAGGATGCCCATCTTCCCCAGGATGAAAACCATAGCAGGGGACAATTAATGCTCCATGGGCTCCTACCAGCCTGATGAAGCAGCACAGCGCCACCCTCAGGTTGGAGGGAATACTGCAGTCTACACTCACCTACACACTTCCTGTGCATCCAGGCTGTCATGGACACACCTCCCTAGGTGAGCATTATCATACTGGCCTAAGCTCACAGTACTCCAGGGCATTACTTGAGTGCCATGCTCTCCAGCAGTAAGGAAAGGCAGCTCTGGCTATTCAATCTCAGTCAGTTCCGTTTTTAGAACAAGCACCAAACCTGATACCAACATATGCAACTTTGACAGTAGTGTTCCATTATTGAACTGAAACAACCTTTATACTTCCACTCAACAAACACTACTGTACTGCACTTACATCCAGGCCTGACATCCGCAGCCTGACATTAGTTCTCTTGTAGCTAAGCCTTTTATCTAGTTTTTTTCCTCAGCAGAACAGAGGCTATGGAACAGGCTATTTACTGTTTGGTCAAAAAAATACTTTTATATTCCATCCGTTAACTCTTGACAGCTATACGGAGTGTGGATAAATGTTAGACACAATCACATATATCTTTTCCCCCTATAGTCATAAAAGGTTAAAACTCAAAAGCAAGTCACTTCAAATGGCCAAGGCAAGTCTAAGATCTTGGATCCCTTTATAGAATAAAATATGATTTCTATACATTTCCTGTGATCTCAGTCTTCTCTTCTGACCTCTTATCTGGCTGGGATCGCTGTGAATTTCCGATTTCCTCCATGGAGCTTCCCCTACTACTACAAACGCCAACCTGGCGCCATTCTTGCTGTTTTCCTCACTCTTATTAATATTCTAGGAGAGCTCCAACCTCAGTTTGGTGTGCTGGAGCTTCTCTGATCAGCAATCCGCTTCCCTATTTCATATAATAAATGTCAAAGAAGCCACAGGGTTCCAAATTTTTTATACATGAGCTGACCGTAGACCGTAAATTCTTAGGAAGTGGCAAGGCCGGATTAACGTAGGGGTATTGGAGCCCCAGCTCCAGGCCCCTATCTTAATATTGGCCCAGCAGCCTAAAAAGAACAGGCTATGTCTAATTTGTGCCTCTAGTGCCCTGTCCTCTCTATATCTGACAAACTTTGCCCACCACCTCTAGAACTGGATCACTTCCTCTGGAATTGAATATAGGCGGAGATTCCTTGACGCTTCCTCATTCAGTAAAAGTCATTTGGGGTGGTGCTCTGGAGGTGGTGGGCAGGGTTAGAAGCTGGACCAAGTGATGTAGGGAAAAGTAGGTGCTCATGGGGCACAGACTGGGGGAAATTAGGTGCTAATAGGGTGCTGGGTGGGCAGAAGTTAGGCGCTAATGGAGTGCTGGTCAGGTGGAAGATAGGCGCTAATGGGTCACCAGACATGCACCCTATTTGCTCAATTAAGCTATACTTGTCCCCCCAACACCACGTTCTGCCTCCCCTACTTTTATAGTAGCTGGCAAACTCCACCCACCACCCTTAGAAACTGAGTGCTGATAGGCTACTTACTATCCCCACTCTCTTTCTTTCACCCCCTCTCTAACCCCCCTTTCTCTCTCACCCCCTCTCTCCCAACCCCTCTCTCTCTCTTACCAGCACTCTGTTTCCTCCCAACTCTCTCTCTCTCTTTCCCCCTCTCTAACCCCCCCTCTCTCTCACCCCCCTCTCTCTCTCGCCCCCCTCTCTCCAAACCCCCCTCTCTCAACCCACTTCTCCCCCCCTCTCTCTTTCTCCCTCTCTCTCTCTCACCCGCCTCTTTTCTCTAACGCCCTCTCTCTCTTACTCCCTCTTTCTCTCCCCCCTCTCCCACCTCTTTATCCCCCCATCCCTCCCTCTCTCTCTCTCACCCCCCTTTCCTCAACCCCCCTCTCTGTATCACCCCCCTCTGTCTTATCCTTCTTTCTCTAACCCCCCTCTCGCTCACCCTCCTCTCTCTCACCTCCCTTATCCTCTCTCTCTCACCCTCTCCCTCTCTCTCTCATCCCCTCTCTCTCACCCCCTCTCTCTCTCATCCCCTCTCTCTCACCCCCTCTCTCTCTTTCTCCCTCTCACTCTCTCATCCCCCTACCCCCTCCCCCTTTAACCCCCCCTCTCCCTCCCTCTCTCACCCCCCCTTTCCTCAACCCCCCATCTATCACCCCTCTCTATCTTATCCTTCTCTCTTTGTCAAACCCCTCTCTCTCTCTCTCTCACTCTCCCTCTCTCTCACCCCCTCTCTCTCACCCCCTCTCTCTCACCCCCTTTCTCTCTCACCCCCTTTCTCTCTCCCCCCCTTTCTCTCTCCCCCCACACTCTTTCTCTTTCTCCCTCTCTAACCCCCTCTCTCTCACCCCCTCTTTCTCTCTCCTCCCCTCTGTCTCACCCCCTCTTTAACCCCCCTCTCCCTCTCACCCCCCTTTCCTCACCCCCCTCTCTCTATCACCCCCTTCCCTCTCTTATCCTTCTCTCTTTCTCTAACCCCCTCTCTCTCACCCCCCTCATCCCCTCTCTCTCACCCCCCCCCCCCTCTCTCTCTATCACCCTCTCTCTATTTAATTTAATTTGTTTTAGCAAAAAAAAATCTGCATTTTCATTGTATTTATTCCCATAAAAAGGCCCAGCAAGATCCTTAGCGCCAGGCTTATGATGCTCTTAATCAGATCCTGGGAAGAAAGTGTTCTAAGAAAGTTTGCTTTTCTAACCATTAGTGGGGTCAAATCGATGTTTCTTTTTCGACCAGAGTGATGAAAACATTAAAAGTTGCAGGATGGAAACTTTTCTCAAACAAATTACTTTTTAAGTGTATGTGGTTTTCGTTCAGTAAAGTCTATTCCTTCAAGAAGAATCAAATAATAAAAGCAAAATAAAACTTTAGAACAACATTTGAATGTTCTGAAAATGTTAGTGCAAAGGTTTTTAAGGCTCTAGGAATTTTCATTTGAAACTCTATCCATCTATGGCCAGCTTTAGAAGAAGAAACCCTGTCTGCTCATCAGGGGCGGACTGACAACTCATGGGGCCCCCTGGCAATAGGGGATCATGGGGCCCCTGTGTCCTTGTCCGAACTCAAAAAAGCCTATGAAAAAGGTACCAGGGGCATCTCATGGGGCCCCCTACTGACCCCGGGCCCTCGGGCAGTGCCCGAGTTTCCAAATGGTCAGTCCGCCCCTGCTGCTCATCATACAACATCTGGTGTGGCTCATTGGCAAAGGTGGGTGTAGGCAGGTGCCTACAGAAGGGTTCATTTTGTTTTTTCTGTGCTGACTTCTGTGCTGAAGTTAACTGGGTCAAGTCCACTATCTTTCCTGTGAAACTGTTACAATGTTGATGTGTGATGAATCTGAGGAATTGATTGGCTAGATTTTCCTGCCAATTGTCTACACTTCCACATAAAAAGGGGTTCTTCAGTGCCCCAAAGGGAGAGCTGCTGGAAACACTGTCAAAAGTTAGGCTATTAAGTTGCTGGACTGCTTCCCCAGCTGGGGAGGGGAGTCAGTTGGGGTTCCCTGAGAGAATGGGAACCTGAGGACTCTTAACTACCAGTCTTGGACTTAAGTGTTAAGTGTTACAAACCCCAGACCCCGCATTCACTATATCCGCTCTCCCCGGACCCCGCATTCACTATATCCGCTCTCCCCGGACCCTGCATTCACTATATCCGCTCTCCCCGGACCCCGCATTCACTATATCCGCTCTCCCCGGACCCTGCATTCACTATATCCGCTCTCCACGGACCCTGCATTCACTATATCCGCTCTCCCCGGACCCTGCATTCACTATATCCGCTCTCCACGGACCCTGCATTCACTATATCCGCTCTCCCCGGACCCTGCATTCACTATATCTGCTCTCCCCGGACCCCGCATTCACTATATCCGCTCTCCCCGGACCCCGCATTCACTATATCCGCTTTCCCCGGACCCCGCATTCACTATATCCGCTCTCCCCGGACCCCGCATTCACTATATCCGCTCTCCCCGGACCCTGCATTCACTATATCCGCTCTCCCCGGACCCCGCATTCACTACATCCTGTCTCCCCAGACCCTGCATTCACTATATCCAGACTCCCCAGACCCCGCATTCACTATATCCTGTCTCCCCAGACCCCGCATTCACTATATCCGCCCCCCCCCCCCGGACCCTGCATTCACTACATCCGGTCTCCCCAGACCCTGCATTCACTATATCCGCCCCCCCCCCCGGACCCTGCATTCACTACATCCGGTCTCCCCAGACCCTGCATTCACTATATCCGCCCCCCCCCGGACCCTGCATTCACTATATCCGGACTCCCCAAACCCCGCATTCACTATATCCGCTCTCCCCGGACCCCGCATTCACTATATCCTGTCTCCCCGGACCCCGTATTCACTATATCCAGTCTCCCCGGACCCCGCATTCACTATATCCGCTCTCCCAGGACTCGGCATTCACTATATCCGTTCTCCCCGGACCCCGCATTCACTATATCCGCTCTCCCCGGACCCCGCATTCACTATATCCGCTCTCCCCGGACCCCGCATTCACTATATCCGCTCTCCCCGGACCCCGCATTCACTATATCCGCTCTCCCCGGACCCCGCATTCACTATATCCGCTCTCCCCGGACCCCGCATTCACTATATCCGCTCTCCCCGGACCCGGCATTCACTGTATCTGCTCTCCCCGGACCCTGCATTCACTGTATCCGCTCCCCTCGGACCCTGCATTCACTATATCCGGTCTCCCCGGACCCCGCATTCACTATATCCGCTCTCCCCGGACCCCGCATTCACTATATCCGCTCTCCCCGGACCCCGCATTCACTATATCCAGTCTCCCCGGACCCCGCATTCACTATATCAGGTCTCCCCGGACCCTGCATTCACTATATCAGGTCTCCCCGGACCCTGCATTCACTATATCTGTTCTCCCATAGTACTCAGAACATGAAATGCAATTATTTTAGTAAATATAAACTAAATACCTTTTCTCATCAGCAGTATATAGCACTCTTGTGACTTCTATCTTCTATAGCTTGTAGGAGGAGTTTTCATTCTGCTCTGACTGTCCTATGAGGCTGAATAACCCCTGACCCACTGTCTGGACAGCGCTGATGGGCCCTGTGTTGATCACATGCACCCTCCCGAAGAAAAAAAAAAAGCAATACACACTAAACTGAGCATGTGCAAAGTTACTCCCAGAGCTCTGTACTATCAGCAGATGGATTGGGGACAGTAGATAAAGGAAAGCATCAGAGAAGACAGGATCAAACAGCCTTTTTACACAATATGGAGGATTAACCCCTTAGGTTCCACAGTGAGTATAACAAGCATGCTTTACTGCATCTACAGACTGATTGTACTGTTGTGGGTTTAGTAACACTGTAAGAATCATTGCCTAACATGGACTATATGAACTCTGTGCTACCTCTTGTTGATTATTTGCTAGTCGTGGACTCTGCTGTTATTCAGGTATGATCACCTTATGGGCACTAAAGTACCTTTTACGGGAATTCATGTGAGAAGTTGCCTTACTTTAAATCTTCCTGTATGTTGCTTCTCTTCAGTAAAGTTACCATTAACCATTTAATGCCTGGTCTGAAGCTGCTCTCCTAAGTGGTTTATTGCATGGAGTATCTATAGAACAGGGCTTGTAACATGGGGTCTGTAGGTTAGAGGGGATACAGTACATGTTAGGCCAGCATGTAGTTTTCTGTCTAGTGTAGGCTATATTGCCATCGCTAGAGACAACTGTACATGTATCATTGGTTAATGCAGCCAACCAGTCAGGGAATGGGTGACTGGCATAGGGCGACTGCTACTCAGGAAGTGAAGAGGTGTTGTGCTTGTCCCCTTTGCTAGCAGCCGGTTCCCATCATTTTGGAACTGGACCTGCAGTACCTAGGGAGTTGATAGGGACCTATGGACCTGAGTTGACCTAGGGACCTGGGAGTTATGGTAGAGATGTAGAGGGGGCCCATAAGAGAAAGAGAGAGCAGGCACGTAGTTATAGAGTAAGGTTCATTTCCTCTATCCATTAGTAACAGTGTTCATGTCACTGGGACAGGGGCGGACTGACAACTCATGGGGCCCCTGGGCAATAGGGGATCATGGGGCCCCTGTGTCCTTGCCCACACTCAAAAAGCCTATAAAAAAAAGGTACCAGGGGCATTTCATGGGGCCCCCTACTGACCCCGGGCCCTCGGGCAGTGCCCGAGTGCTCGAATGGTCAGTCCGCCCCTGCGCTGGGAGTGAGGTGACAGGAATTGCAGGGTTGGTGGTTGCAGTACTGGTTCCTAAATGCTGCTCACCTGGGACCTGGTGTTCTCTAACTATAACCCCCCAGTCACATCAAGCCTGACAAGTCGGGTGACTTGTCGATTTCAGGTGCAATTTGCAAGACATCTGAACAGGGGCGGACTGATCATTTGAAAACTTGGGCACTGCCCAAGGGCCCGCGGTCAGAAGGGGGCCCCATGAGATGCCCCTGGTACCTTTTTCATAGGCTTTTTTGAGGCAAGGACACAGGGGCCCCATGATCCCCTATTGCCCAAGGGCTCCATGAGTTGTCAGTCCACCCCTGCATCTGACACAGATGTCTATGCAAATCGCACCAAAAGTAGTACATGTACTAATTAAATGAGAGGTGGACTCCTGCGTTGCCAAATATCCTCTCAGGGGATGAAGTAGCTGCTAACACCCAGAAAAAGATGAGATGAAAAAATTATTTTATAAAGGATGGTGTAGCGCTGTAAGTGCAAATATTGTCAAATCATATTATTGTGAATAAATCATATTATTGTGAATAAATTATATATCCCTGTGTATCCTCATTAACTTAATTTTAAAAGTGCAATATAATCCAAAAATAATAATTACAATCAAAGTGACCAAGTATTACACCGTGACATATATGAATAGCAAAAAAAAGTCCCAAGAAGTGAAAAAATATTGCACAAGAAAAATATATATAAAAAACAAAATATAAATATGAAATGAAAAAATAAAAAAAATATATAAAATCCAGACTTTTCAATTCTTCAACTTTATATTCCAACTTTATATTGCGTGCTCATATATATGGTTCCAATTTGTCCATCACCTTCTGGTGTGTGCGCTCACCTCACAGATTCGACCTTCGAGGAGTCATAGAGCAGTCAATATCCCTGGATGATCCCACGCTGGATGGATCTCTCCCTTTAAATCAGTGGTTCTCAACCTGTGGGTCGCGACCCCTTTGGGGGTCGAACGACCCTTTCACAGGGGTCCCCTAAGACCATCAGAAAACACATATTTCTGATGTGTAAAGAGCAGCTACTGTGTAGAAAGCAGCTACTCTGTTAAAAGCAGCTACTGTGTTGAAAGCAGCAGTATTGGAGGTAAAACGACACTTCATGAATTATAATTACTGGGTAATAATTTTATGGTTGGGGGTCACCACAACATGAGGAACTGTATTAAAGGGTCATGGCATTAGGAAGGTTGAGAACCACTGCTTTAAATGGACACAGGAACAGCTCCCACCGAAATCAAACAAACGGTCAAACACATCTTTAAGGGGTCTTCAAATGGCTTACAAAGAAGTCAAAGATAGAACTTCCATAGTGTAGTATTTAGATATTGGTAAAAAAAGATTCAAAAAGCCAAAAGGCTACTGACATTAAAAACAAGGGTCACAGACCCATCAAGCATGTACTGTGTAACCCACAGTCAGGTGTACGTACAAGGAATCCCAAGATGGCGATTGCCGTCCAAACGTAATGACGTCACCACGCTCTATTCCAGGTGCAGTTTGCAAGACATCTGACACAGATGTCTATGCAAATCGCACCAAAAGTAGTAAACTACTTTAGAAATTGGTGAGGCTCTGATGAAGTCAGAACCGCACCGATTTTACCGCTCTAATTGCGGACAGTAGGGTGCAACTTGGCATTTGATTTGCAAATCGCATGGCATGTAGGGGCGGACTGAACATTTGGAAACTCGGGCACTGCCCGAGGGCCCAGGGTCAGTAGGGGGCCCCATGAGATGCCCCTGGTACCTTTTTTATAGGCTTTTTTGAGTTTGGGCAAGGACACAGGGGCCCCATGATCCCCTATTGCCCAGGGGCCCCATGAGTTGTCAGTCTGCCCCTGATGTCAAGTCGCATCCGATGTGACCGGGGTGTAATAGTGTCAAGAGTGCTTACTGTTACCAGTGCAGTCAGTTACCCTGTGGCTGTTAGAGGGTTACCTGTGTTCATTGTGGCTTGCTTCTAAGTCTGGAGTTATGCCTTAATGCTGATTTTCTCATGAAAGCAATCTCCTGCCTAGAACCTAGGCCAGTGGTTCTTAACCTTGTTGGAGGTACTGAACCCCACCAGTTTCATATGCGCATTCACCGGACCCTTCTTAATTGGAAAAATAAAATATGATTTTTAAAATTCAAAACATAGGTATATATTTAGGTATATATTTATACATAGGTGCACAAAATGAACAAAACCGTTAAGAACAAAGAACAAAACCATTAAAACATGATTTTCACACAAAAACAAAAACATAATAATGAATATTTACTGCACGAATCATATGAGTCGGGTGTGGGTCTTCACCTCCGCCGAACCCGCGAGACTGACTCACCGAACCCCTGGGGTTTGATCGAACCCAGGTTAAGAACCACTGACCTAGGCAATTAACAAGTGTAGTTCTAGTGTTTCCCACTGAGGGGCCTAAGCCCAGCCCACATGGGATTCAACTAACGTGAACACCAGCCGTTGACTAATTTCCAGTGAATTTTGTTTCATTTCTGTGGAACGTTTGTAGGTATGACCAAGAGAACGTTTCATAATGTTGGCATAATGTTTCATTTCCAGGTACCACTAGCAGGCCTCCAGCCTTAGTTTTTGTTTTAATGTGAGTTCCTTCTCCATGAAGGAGCAGTTAAAGTGTAGACACCACCATACGTACATTACCATGCCACAACACCTCGCATTCTCCCCGTCTGAACCAGATACCTGTTGAGAATAGGACAACACAAGGAAGAAATGTGTCCATTAGATTTTCAATGTTTTACTCCACAAATGGTATGGCAGGTGAGTTCTCATAATTCTAGAAGTTGTTATCAGTACCTTCCCCCAGGGCGGACATACTTGGTCCTGTCCCTATTACTACTCCCAACTAGGGTACCAGGACTTCTCCAGGCATTCCCTGGCAAAAGGATCATATGAGATGACCCCATCAAGAGGCCTAGAACACGAGAAATTTACCCTCACTTCCTGTTCTGCTGACAACATTTTTCCAGAGAGGAATTGAGGGTAACCCTCCAAAATCAACACAGACAACTGGTTCATTTTTGGTAAAAGCTTCAAAAAAGGGTCTTTAAAAGTCATTTAATATGTATAGGACTTGACGTCTTTATATAAGTAGCACCCTCCTATATAGGTTGCTACGTGATAGGAAAATATTTTGGCTGGGTGGTAGTCAGCACAGTTTGGCATCCCCATACATCAGTAACCACGTGCGTCAAGCTGCATGGTACCACAACACCATGTGGTTTGGTGCATGGCAATTTTGAAAGGGTCAGGGATTTCTTTCCCTGCATTTCTCAGGGGTAGGTCACAGCTTTAAATTGAACCAGCTGTTGTACTTATTAAAAAAAAATAATACAAGAAGGGGGAACTGCCTCTAATGCAGGCCATAGATGGGGAGAAAAACTGCAGATTTTTCTTTTAAAAAACGAAAAATCGGTTGTTCAAGTGGCCGACGTTACCATCAATGGTAAAAAAAAAAAATCGGCCGATTTTCTACCTGTCTAGAGCCGGCAAAAAGTGTCCCTGCAGAGAGCTCTGCTATTTCTTTGACAGTTCTCTGACAGTTCCTTGACATTTATAGAAGTTGCAACAATGTATCTATTTGTTTCCATTTAGGATACAGATGTTTTTATTCGGAAACAAATAGATACAATGTTTCAACCGCTGTAAATGTCAAGGAACTGTCAGAGAACTGTCAGAAATAGCGGAGCTCTCTGCAGAGACACTTTATGCTGGACTGGAATTCTTCTTATTTTCATCCTACTTCTTCTTCTTCTTCATCCTCATCCTCTTCTTCTTCTTCTTCATCCTCATCCTCCTCTTCTTCTTCTTCATCCTCATCCTCCTTCTTCATCCTCTTCTTCTTCTTCTTCATCCTCATCCTCTTCTTCTTCTTCATCCTCATCTTCTTCTTCTTCATCCTCATCCTCATCTTCTTCTTCTTCATCCTCATCCTCTTCTTCTTCTTCTTCATCCTCATCCTCTTCTTCTTCTTCTTCTGCATCCTCATCCTATTCTTCTTCATCATCATCCTCATCCTCTTCTTCATCATCATCCTCATCCTCCTCTTCTTCTTCTTCATCCTCATCCTCTTCTTCATCATCATCCTCTTCTTCATCCTCATCATCCTCTTCTTCATCCTCCTCATCCTCTTCTTCATCATCCTCATCCTCTTCTTCTTCCTCATCCTCTTCTTCTTCCTCATCCTCATCCTCTTCATCATCATCCTCATCCTCTTCATCATCATCATCCTCTTCTTCTTCCTCATCCTCCTCTTCTTCTTCTTCTTCTTCTTCTTCTTCATCCTCATCCTCTTCTTCATCCTCATCCTCTTCTTCTTCATCCTCTTCTTCTTCATCATCCTCTTCTTCATCGTCTTCCTCTTCTTCATCGTCTTCCTCTTCTTCTTTTTGTCTTCCTCTTGCAGGTCACTGCTCATGCGCAGATTTTTTAATCGGTAAAAAATCGGCCGATTTACCCACTAATTGCCGCGAAAATCGGCCGATCGGCAAAATCGGCCGATTTTTTTCCAACTTTACCGAAAAACAAAAACGGCCAAAATACCGAAAAACGGCCGACCAAATCGCCCACTAACGATCCGAAAATCGGCCGATTTTATTTTCGGCCGAAAAATCGGCCGATTTTCAACCCGTCTATGGCCTGCATTAGTGTAAGTCCTAAAAGTCCATACACTTGGGCGGGCTGGTCCCTTGGAGCAAGAAGCTACCAATATTAAACAAGAAAAAACAATAAGGGGGAAGCGCCTCTAAGTGTAGACTAAGTGTAGACTTGCACAACAAATGTATTATAAGTCACAATTGACCACTCACATGTTGGGAGTGAATGGAAGGCTCATGTCAGGGATGCGGGTGTGACCAGAGATGTGTGTACTGACACAAGGAAACACAGGCCTCAGATATGGTATAAATAAGACAATTTATTGTAATAATAATAATAATTTATTATTTATTAAGACTAACAATACAAACATAAACGCAGTGCACCAAACCCCAAGCTAACACAAATACATACAACAAGGTAAAACAAACCCAAACCTAAACTGATACAGATACACAGGTACATACACATATAGAGCACAACGTAGTCAGGCAGGCCGGGTCGATAACTATCGGGCAGGTAGGTACAGGAGGAGCAGGCGGAGAGAATGGTCAGGGTCACAAGCCAGGGATCAAAACAGGAGAAGTCAGCAGAGGTCAGGATCAGGCAGGGTCGGCAACAAGTCAGGCAGAAACAGGAACAGGAATGCAGGTTACAAGGTACAGGGGCCCATGGAAAAACACACACCAAGGCCCAGACTGCAGGTCTGGCCATCCCTTAAATACACCACCTGTGATCAGCCCCAGGTGATGGCTAATTGCCGAAGTGAACCTCTGGTTGTTGAGAGCACCCGCTGGCCAGCCCTGGTACTGCAGCCCACAAGGCAGGTGAGTCCCACCACTATTGGCAAGTCCATTCCTGACAGCTCATCAAGATTAAAACAGTGGACTCAAACACTCATCTCTAGGGAGAGAACCTCTTTAGAAGATTGATGTGTCCAACTGTCAATGGAGAGGAAGCCGGGGCTGGACCATCCATATCCAGGAAGAGGGCTGGAGTGTGGCTCAGGTGCACTCCAGCCCTCTTCCTGTGGTCCAGCCGGCGTCCTCTCCATTGACAGTTGGGCACAGCAATCTTCTGCGGTGGTTCTCTCCTTAGAGATGAGCATTTGAGCCCCGGGTTTTAATCTTGATGAGCCTTCTGTTCATTTTTACATGTGAGTGGTCAATTGTGAATTATAATAAATTTGTTAGGCAAGTCTACACTTAGAGGCTTTCCCCTTCTTGTTTTTCTTGTTTTTTGTGAGTCAACTTCTTTCTCCAAGAGACCAGCCTGCCCAGGTGTTTAGACTTCATTTCTATGGACTTATTGGACTTGTTGCCCCTCTACTATTTATTTATTGCTTTGGTGTGCATATTCCATTTGCACCTACTTTTTGTTTTTTTTCTGTTAGTTCTACTTGCTATATGCAAAGGTAAATGTACATGCACAGATGTGATCCAGGGCTAAGCATCATAATTGAATCCTTGTAAGTCTTGAAGAGAAGTCAAAGTGTGTGGGTGGCATGAGATATCCACAGTCCGAACGTCCTGTAATGTCTTCTTGTTAGCCCAGTGAGTGATCCCAATCTGAGGGCAGCAATTTGAGATTTCATTCTCACTAATGCAGCTCAAGTAGCAATTGTGTGATAAGAGGGACATCTCAGACTCTGAGATCCTGGATACAATCAGTCCTCCTATTAAGGCGGAGTGACCTTGACAATGTCCCAGCATTGACCTTGATGCAATACCAAATAAAAATTAGTTTTCAGATACAAGTACAGTATATAACACGATGTCTCCATAATTTATTATCTGTGTCTTTAGGGTCATCGCTCTCAGAAATTGTCTGTATCATGGCAAGGCTACTAACATTTCTTTCAGGTGGTTGCATGTAATATTTCAAATGAGCTCATTTTTCATTTCTATTAAAGGATCCCCATCATGTGCAGTCAATCAGCAGCAGGGGCGGACTGACCATTCGTGCATTGGGCACTGGGGTCAGTAGGGGGCCCCATGAGATGCCCCTGGTACCTTTTTCATAGGCTTTTTTGGGTGTGGGCAAGGAAACAGGGGCCCCATGATTCCACACGAAAACAATCTCCGTCATGGTATAGGTGTGATCTTCTTCCAAGTCTTATCTTATAGAAAGAAAAACATTCCTTTGTCTCAAGTTGGCACGATGGGAGGTGGGAGGGGGGGGGGATCGGTGCCTGTGAGCAAACATTTCTTAAGCAAGGATTTCTTAAAGTACCACAAAGCCCAGCAGGCAGAAAATATTCACACAATATATGTATTCATACTAAACATTTATAAATATGAAGAAAGAAATAGTATTAAAGTATAAAAGTAAATATGTAGAAAAATGTGTAGAAAAACGTGTATATATATATATATATATATATATATATATATATATATATATATATATATATAGTGGGGGTTAGCTCAGGTGGGGGATCTCCTTCCCTGGGACAAAGGTAGACCGCACAGCAGGCTTTCAGCAAAATCTGACTGGTTGTCAGTTTTATTAAAAAGGTTTGCAAGAAATATCAAAATAAACAAAACATCAAAATAAACCCTCGCCATCCAGGCACTAACTAAACAGAAGATGATTCCTCTCTCAGAGGTGAAGGGCTTCTCCCTGTCACCAAAACCAAATAACAGCAAACCTTTTCTTGTAGGTATAGTCCATACACAGCTCTCTCAGAACACCTCTCTGAGTCCCAGGCCACGAGCGACTCCTTGCTCCAAGCCCTGCCCTTTCTGTATCACCTGTTGGTGGTCATTAGTGGAGTTCAAACTCTGGTTCGGAACCACCTCTGCCATTGTGGCCCCGAAAACCCGGAGTGGACTCCACCTTACACCTCACAGTATGACCTCATGCGAGGTGACACATATCTTCCATCCATCACTTTGCCGTTCATACTGTCACAATATATATATATATTCAATAGGAAACCAAATAGGCATTTTACCATATCCATCACATATGTATATTATGGTGACAATCCTGCTCCTGGTTTCAAATCGTGAGATCTGAATGGGGCCTTAGAGATGAGCTTAGCCAACTGTCTACCAGAGCCATTTTCTCTGTTTTTGCACACATGCTAAAATGCACATTTTAGGTCTAAAGATTAAAAACCCAAAACATGACATATGTTTTCGAAAGCAAGCCCTGGTTGTAATACAAATAAAAAAGTGCAGCACTACAAGTAATGTATGAAATAATCCACTGAGTCCAATGAATTGGGAGGAAGTAGTGAGGAGACATTTCTGGAAGTGGCAGCAGAGGAGGAACTTCTCAGCAGGGGCGGACTGACCATCCGAGAACTCAGGCACTGCCCGAGGGCCCAGGATCAGTAGGGGGCTCCATGAGATGCCCCTGGTACCTTTCATAGGCTTTTTTGGGTGTGGTTTGAGTGTGGACGAAGACACAGGGGCCCCATGATCCCCTATTGCCCGGGGGCCCCATGAGTTGTCAGTCCACCCCTGCTTCTGAGGCACCACCATTATCCAGAGGGAGGATTATCCTTGACCTGGTGCATACCCGATTCCTAAAGGGGACCTCCACTGATTGATTTAATGTGTATTTACATTACGCATCTGGTGAGTACGTATTCTTACCCCACTACTCTGGAGCACCAGCACTGAAGATTTGCTGCTTTTTCACCTATACCTGCACAGATTGCCACTTATGGACGTATACCGTTTTAGTAGACATTTATTTTATTTCATGTGGACTATTTCATACATTACTTTTAGCGCTGCACTTTTTTATTTGTATTACTAGGTTTTTTATTGGTTACCTTTAGTGCTACAGCTGCTGCCTAGAGAACGCTCGCTTTTCTCTTTCCTTATTATTAAGCCCTGGTTGTAGTTGCAATTTTTTTTTATGCCAAATGATATTCGTGCACATGTTTATCAAATGAAAATTTTTGTAAAAAAAATCTTCACTTTCACCAGAAAGTAGAGAGGAGACATTGCTGGAAGTGGCAGCAGAGGAGGAACTTCTGAGCAGGGGCGGACTGACCATCCGAGAACTCTGGCTCTGCCCGAGGGCACGGGGTCAGTAGGGGGCCCCATGAGATGCCCCTGGTACCTTTCATAGGCTTTTATGGGTGTGGTTTGAGTGTGGGCAAGGACAAAGGGGCACCATGATCCCCTATTGCCTGGGGGCCCCATGAGTTGTCAGTCCACCCCTGCTTCTGAGGCACCACCATTATCCAGAGGGAGGATTATCCTTGACCTGGTGCATACCCGATTCCTAAAGGGGATCCTCCACTGATTGATTTAATGTGTATTTACATTACGCATCTGGTGAGTACGTATTCTTACCCCACTACTCTGGAGCACCAGCACTGAAGTTTTGCTGCTATTTCAGCTATATCTGCACAGATTGTCACTTATGGACGTATACCATTTTAGTTGACATTTTATGTGAACTATTTCATACATTACTTTTAGCGCTGCACTTTTTTATTTGTATTACTAGGTTTTTTATTGGTTACCTTTAGTGCTACAGCTGCTGCCTAGAGAGCGCTCGCTTTTCTCTTTCCTTATTACTAAGCCCTTGTTGTAGTTGCAATTTTTTATGACAAACGATATTAGTGCACATGTTTATCAAATTAAATTAGAAACAAAAAAAATTCTTTGTTTTCAGCGCGATCCCACAGGTATAGTATATGTACATTTCCATTGGTCCGAGCCAATTCATTCCTGGAGTTCAGCTTTAATAAATCAATATGAAATACGATATATAAAATATGTAACAGCAATCCAGTAAAATGCGGGAACCGTCTCACAAATTGCTTCCAAGCGAACGTTCCAGTAATAAATTGTGAACTTTGTGAGAATGCTCGCCATCTTCCCTTCAGGTTGCGGCTTTTTTTTTTAAAAAAATTCAGCCGGGAAGAAAGATACAAAAAAAAAAAAAGCCTCTTAAATCTTAATTCATAAAAAGCGAGCTGGAATCTCTGCCTTTACTGCGGCTCTCCAATCGATATCCAGACTAAATAAAAAGTTTACATTCCAGTGGAGAATAGGATGTAAAAACGCCTTTGAACGGCGGCGAGTGTTACCGTCCTCCAGTTCTGCATTAAACAGGGAATAGACGTCATCGAAGAGCGAATATCCATTCAGTTCGAATACACAAATTACACAGCCCCGACATCGTTTATTCCAAAGCCCTCGAATAGCTTAAAGATTTTATTGATTTCCAAGCTATCACTGTCACGGCAGTCAACCGAAGAAAATCGCGCACTATGCCTGCGCTACGACCGCTCGTGGCGCCGGAATCCCGGAAGTTTACGGAGGACACATTGCGTTAATATTGGCGCCTTGAAAAAAAAAAAAAAAAACACGTCCCCCCAGCGGGTCAATTACTTCTCTGCGTTCCGAAGTCATAACTTTTTCTCATGAAAATAAGTTTATGTGCGGGGAAAAAATGTATTTTACGATTTAAAAAAAATGAGGTCCCGGGGAACGGGGCTCATAACTCTTTATAAAAGATCGTTCGTTTCTACAAAGTGGCGAGCGGCGAGGTGACGTCGGTCCTGGAGGAAATAAGAACCACGGGGAGAATTTGAATGATAGCAATTTGTAGGGGTGGTGTAGGCTGTTTTTTTTTTGCTGAGGACCGCTTTCAATACACGAGCAAAGGGTGACATTTAACAGTCCGCAGAGTTTGTTTTCTTGATGCAGAATTCTGGCAGAGAATTCAGTTTGTTTTTTTAGTAAAAACAGGATTTTTGTATCGACTGTAAAACTCCCTTTTTCAGATTCCATTGAGAGACACAGGAACAGTATACATTGGCTATGGGTAGTATAGTGCCACCTACAGGAGAATAGACAGTAGTGCAAACAAGACTGTAGGTTAGCCCCAGGGCAGGGGTGTCAACCTCCATTTCATTGCGGGCCGTATCAGTATTATGGTTGCCCTCAAAGGGCTGGTTGTATCTGTAAGACTAGATGTCCAAAGAACCCCCCCCCCCCTACATTTGATGTCAAGAATCCCACACCCTCCCTAACATCACTGTGCCCCCCCTTTGGGGGCAGAGCTGGAAAGCATAAAGTGCAGGGTCTGGAGGAGGACCAGAGGAGAAACGGAGTCAGCTACCATAGTCCAGGAGAGGCAGAGATGAGGAGATCCTGCAGGATTTGGCAGAGGCGTTCTATTCTACTGCCGACTGCTGAGACAAGGCGGGGCGGAGACAAGGGGGTACCTGCAGGAGAGGTGCAAGGGCCACATGAAATGGCCTGGAGGGCCAGATTTGTGTTTGACACCTGTGCCGTAGGGCAGGGCTTGAAAAAGCCGCTTGCCCGCTCGCCAAGGAGAAATTCTTGTGTGGCGAGCGTCGAGCGGTGAGCACAGATGATGGAGCGGCTGCACCTGCGCTCCAAGCCTCATTGTGAAGCCGAGTTCTGGTTTCCAACTTCCGGTTTCCAGCTTCTTCAGCACCGCCATTACACTGGCAGTGCCGCTGAGGGGACAGGTGCAGGAGAGGTCCGCTCTCCTCCTCTGAGAGGAGACACCGTCTCCACTGCCGCAGGGGACACAAGGCCCGCTCTCCACCGCCTTGGGGGACACGAGGCCCGCTCTCCACCGCCTTGGGGGACACGAGGCCTGCTCTCCACTGCCTTGGGGGACACGAGGACCGCTCTCCACCGCCTTGGGGGACACGAGGCCTGCTCTACACCGCCTTGGGGGACATGAGGGGGGACATGAGGCCTGCTCTACACCGCCTTGGGGGACATGAGGCCCGCTCTCCACCGCCTTGGGGGACACGAGACCGCTCTTCACTGCCTTGGGGGACACGAGGCCTGCTCTTCACCGCCTTGGGGGACATGAGGGAGGACATGAGGCCCGCTCTACACTGCCTTTTGGGACATGAGGCCCACTCTCCACCGCCTTGGGGGACACGAGGCCCACTCTCCACCGCCTTGGGGGACATGAGGGGGGACATGAGGCCCGCTCTACACTGCCTTTTGGGACACGAGGCCCACTCTACACTGCCTTGGGGGACAAGAGGAGAGGCCCGCTCTAGACCACCTAAGGGGACACGAGGAGAGGCCCACTCTACACTGGGGGTGGGGTTGGGGGATGGATCAGGGGTGGGGTTGGAGGCGGACCTGGGCAAGGTTGGGTGGGGCAGCTGGTGGAGAGTAAGGTTTGTGCCTGGCTAGTAGGTCTAGACTCGAAATTTTAAGTCCTGCCCTAAGGTATACAGTACAGTATGTCCCTCCCCACCCATATGCATGAAATAAACTGAATGGTAGGTGAGGCACTCTCAGTATTAGAGAAGATTCTAGAAGCAGTGGGCGGGGGTGAGGAGCGAATGACCTACACACTTGGAGGACCTTGTCCAATCCCCAAGCAGGAGGCTTGGCATGGAGTCAGGGCAGCCTTTAAATGTGATGGAACCTACTAAGTAGAGGGCAGTTGGGGTGGAAGGTGGAGTGAGAAGGCTGAGGTGCAGGAGCCTGGGAGGGGGTCAAGTTGGGAAGGGGCTCACCTACAGGCAGTGGCACTGGAAAAGGAGGAAAGCTCAGCACGTCTGTACAGTTGCACACTGCAAGTGCAGTTGCTCCAGAACTTAGTAAATGTGGTAAAGCTTCCCTTTGCCAAGAATACCCAATCACATGCAAGGAAAATTAAAAAAGAAAAACAGCATTTTTACTTGCACATGATTGGATGATGGAAGTCAGCAGAGCTTCTGCCCATTTACTAAGCTCAGCACAGTCTAATGGCCTTTAGTAAATGCACCCCATAGACTTTTAGAAGCTTTTTTGAGGCAGGGGAATTTAGGAGCTGTAGAAAAAAACCCGCTGCCAGTGCGTTCAGGAGCAGCTGTGTTTTGGCAGAAAAAAAATGCTTGATGTGTGTTAATGTAAGGGGGCACTTGTCCAATGACCAGCAACAAGGGGCACTTGTCCAATGACCAGCAGCAGGGGGCACTTATCCACTGCCCACATGGAAGGGGGCGCACACAATAGTTGTACATTTGTTAACAAGTTGCAGTTGTTAGTAATATGTAAATTACTAAAGTACTAGGAAATGAAATCTGACCTTCAGCCTCCCCTCCAGTCTTGCACAGTTGTACTGGCTCCTCCCCTTCAGTCTTGCACAGGTGTATTGGCCCCTCCCGTTCAGTCTTGCACAGGTGTACCGGCTCCTCCCCTTCAGTCTTGCACAGGTGTACCGGCTCCTCTCCATCAGTCTTGCACAGGTGTACCGGCTCCTCCCCTTCATTCTTGCACAGGTGTACCGGATCCTCCCCTTCATTCTTGCACAGGTGTACCGACTCCTCCCCTTCAGTCTTGCACAGGTGTACCGGCTCCTCCCCTTCAGTCTTGCACTGGTGTACCAGCTCCTCACCTTCAGTCTTGCACAGGTGTACCGGCTCCTCCCCTGCAGTCTTGCACAGGTGTACCAGCTCCTCCCCTTCAGTCTTGCACAGGTGTACCAGCTCCTCCCCTTCAGTCTTGCACAGGTGTACCAGCTCCTCCCCTTCAGTCTTGCACAGGTGTACCGGCTCCTCTCCATCAGTCTTGCATAGGTGTACAGGCTCCTCCCCTTCAGCCTTGCACAGGTGTACCGGCTCCTCCCCTTCAGTCTTGCACAGGTATATCGGCTCCTCCCCTTCAGTCTTGCACAGGTGTACCGGCTCCTCCCCTTCAGCCTTGCACAGGTGTACTGGCTCCTCCCCTTCAGTCTTGCACAGGTGTACTGGCTCCTTCCCTTCAGTCTTGCACAGTTGTACCGGCTCCACCCCTTCAGTTTGCGCAGGTGTACCAGCTCCTCCCTTCAGTCTTGCACAGGTGTACCGGCTCCTCTCCATCAGTCTTGCATAGGTGTACAGGCTCCTCCCCTTCAGCCTTGCACAGGTGTACCGGCTCCTCCCCTTCAGTCTTGCACAGGTATATTGGCTCCTCCTCTTCAGTCTTGCACAGGTGTACCGGCTCCTCCCCTTCAGCCTTGCACAGGTGTACCGGCTCCTCCCCTTCAGTCTTGCACAGGTATATCGGCTCCTCCTCTTCAGTCTTGCACAGGTATATCGGCTCCTCCTCTTCAGTCTTGCACAGGTGTACCGGCTCCTCCCCTTCAGCCTTGCACAGGTGTACTGGCTCCTCCCCTTCAGCCTTGCACAGGTGTACTGGCTCCTTCCCTTCAGTCTTGCACAGTTGTACCGGCTCCACCCCTTCAGTTTGCACAGGTGTACAAGCTCCTCCCTTCAGTCTTGCACAGGTGTACTGGCTCCTCCCTTTCAGTCTTGCACAGGTGTACTGGCTCCTCCCCTTCAGTCTTGCACAGGTGTACCGGCTCCTCTCCTTCAGTCTTGCACAGGTGTACCGATTCCTCCCCTTCAGTCTTGCACAGGTGTATCGGCTCCTCCCCTTCAGTCTTGCACAGGTGTATCGGCTCCTCCCCTTCAGCCGTGCACAGGTGTATCGGCTCCTCTCCTGGACTGTAATGGCTCACTCTGATTTCACTGCACACTGTGAGCTTCTCACAATGTGCATTAGAAGCTGCAGCAAGCCAGATAGAGCTCCACCTCATTTCCTGGCTGCAGGACATCCAGCATTACCTAGCACTTTCCTTCCCAGCCTGACTGTCCCTGGTCGGCTGGGGAGGAACTGTTTCAGTTCTTTCAATTATGAAGGCTCAGCATCACATGTGGGTGTTACCTATGCAAATACAGCCTGCCTAGGAACATGCGCTCCTCCAGACTTACACGCACCCATCAGGGCATTTTGATAAGTAACCCCAAGAGCCAGCCCACTTGGGAGGGCGACTGAGGCAGGATACTGCGATATTTTCAAAAAGCTATATACAGCACCCTCCCACCAGCCATGATCTGCCTGCATTGCATAGAGTAGCACAGAGACAAGAGAGATGACATCACTAAATTTAAAAAAAAATATTAAAAAAATAAAATCAGGAAAGTTTTTGTTAAATGCTACTTTAGCATGTTGATGAGGAGAAAAGGAGGGAGCAGGGAAGGCAAAATATAAACAGATCAACCTTCAGCTTAAAATAGGCGTGGCCCTCAATAGGTGAAACGCGTTGCTCTTGAATATGTGGTCCACTCCTTGTTCAATCTGCGTTTGTTGTACCTGCTTTAAGATCTTTTTTTTTTTGGTTTAGTTACATCCATATGTCCAATCCGCATCCGACATGTCTTCTCCGGCATTATTCCCATCCAATCTGTCCCACAGCATCCATTATTTTTGCGAGTTGAAAGCATTCTCTGTTGCCACAGAAACACCCCCCCCCCGCCATGTTAATGCACTTTAACACAGCGCAGCCACTGTCGTTGTTAATGTAACAATGCGACTGCCTCAGTTAATATTATTCCTTTAACCATTTTTAAAAGTCAAGAATATTTCCCGTCTTTTTTGTTTTTTTTTTTCCTTTTTACGATCGCTGCGAGCCGGAGAAAATTGCATCCCCCCACGGGGCGGAAATACCTAGGACGCTTTTTAAAATTGCGCATATTGTCAAGCCGCGAACATTTTTACATATATATTTGTAGATGTTAAACCGCGTTCTTTTTTTTTTTTTTCTTCTCCCAGCGAGCGTGCTGTATTTTAAATACATATGCGGATTTTTTTTTTTTTTTTACGGAATCCAAAACGAGAGCAATGAGAATTGCTACAATAACATCATTTGTATTCAAAGACCAATAAGGAGAGAGAGAAGCGCGCTGCCTGGGAGATGGTTTATAACCGTCACAAGATAAGATCCCTGGAAGGGCCTTCTGTCTTCTGCTAACGTGTCGCTGCAAATCTATGTGTGAAACGCGCTTGGCAGGTCCCGGCGCTCCTCATCACCTCTCCGCATCATAAACTGTTTTGTTGTTAACAGTGGTTCACGGCGAAGCTGCGCATTAAATATTTATCATGTTTTATTGTGAAATCGCAACAAATGCCAATTGATATGAAAGCTGCGGCGGGGTTTTTTTTTTTTCGCCGCTAAGTGGCTCCACGGTGCCTGGGCACGGCCAATTTGGCAGCCCCGGCGTTGGCCGGCGTGATAGACGTGGTGATGTTCCCACATGGAAGAGAAATATACTTTTAATATATTTAGATATAATATATAATATTATATCTAATTTTTTTTTAAATATATTGAATACGGCCAAATTGTAGTATTTCAAATATATGTCAATATATTTGGGAAGAATATTTTAAAAATATACAGTATTTAAAATATATTTTTCTTCCTTCCTCCGTTCAGAGTTGCGCATCGTTTAGCCCCCAGCCTGGCCCTGATTCATTGTAACAGAAATCCTACAGGAGATTGGGGAGAAAGGAGACACTTTTTAAGGTATCTAAAAATACTACACGTTTCAAGAAAAAAAAAAGTCAGATAAGCACGGTGCCTGAACTCGGCCAATTTGGCAGCCCCGGCGTTGGCCGGCGTGATAGACGCGGTGATGTTTCCACATGGAAGAGAAATATACTTCTAATATATGTAGATATAATATATTTAGATATAATATATAATACTATATATATATATATATATATATATATAATTTTTTTTTTTTTAAATATATTGAATATGGCCAAATTGTAGTATTTCAAATATATGTCAATATATTTGGGAAGAATATTTTTAAAATATACAGTATTTAAAATATATTTTTCTTCTACGCGGGTTGTATTGCACCCTTTCATCTCCGTTCAGATTTGCGCATCGTTTAGCCCCCAGACTGGCCCTGATTCCTTGTAACAGAGATCCTACGGGAGATTGGGGAGAAAAGAGGCACTTTTTAAGGTATCTAAAAATACTACACGTTTCAAGAAAAAAAAAAAAGTCAGATAAGCACGGTGCCTGGACTCGGCCAATTTGGCATCCCCAGCATTGGCCGGCGTGATAGACGCGGTGATGTTTCCACATGGAAGAGAAATATACTTCTAATATATTTAGATATAATATATAATATTATATATATATATATATATTTTTTTTTTTTTTTTTAAATATATTGAATATGGCCAAATTGTAGTATTTCAAATATATGTCAATATATTTGGGAAGAATATTTTTAAAATATACAGTATTTAAAATATATTTTTCTTCCTTCCTCCGTTCAGAGTTGCGCATCGTTTAGCCCCCAGCCTGGCCCTGATTCATTGTAACAGAAATCCTACAGGAGATTGGGGAGAAAAGAGACACTTTTTAAGGTATCTAAAAATACTACACGTTTCAAGAAAAAAAAAAAAGTCAGACAAGCACGGTGCCTGGACTCGGCCAATTTGGCAGCCCCAGCATTGGCCGGCGTGATAGACGCGGTGATGTTTCCACATGGAAGAAAAATATACTTCTAATATATTTAGATATAATATATTTAGATATAATATATAATACTATATATATATATATATATATATATATATATATATTTATATTTATATATAATTTTTTTTTTTTAAATATATTGAATATGACCAAATTGTAGTATTTCAAATATATGTCAATATATTTGGGAAGAATATTTTTAAAATATACAGTATTTAAAATATATTTTTCTTCCACGCGGGTTGTATTGCACCCTTTCATCTCCGTTCAGAGTTGCGCATCGTGTAGCCCCCAGCCTGGCCCTGATTCCTTGTAACAGAGATCCTACGGGAGATTGGGGAGAAAAGAGGCACTTTTTAAGGTATCTAAGAATTCTACACGTTTCAAGAAAAAAAAATGTCAGACGGATAAGCACGGTGCCTGGACTCGGCCAATTTGGCAGCCCCAGCATTGGCCAGCGTGATAGACGCGGTGATGTTTCCACATGGAAGAAAAATATACTTCTAAGATATTTAGATATAATATATTTAGATATAATATATAATATTATATATATATTTTTTTTTTTTTTTTTTTAAATATATTGAAAATTACCAAATTGTAGTATTTCAAATATATGTCAATATATTTGGGAAGAATATTTTTAAAATATACAGTATTTAAAATATATTTTTCTTCTACGCGGGTTGTATTGCACCCTTTCATCTCCGTTCAGATTTGCGCATCGTTTAGCCCCCAGCCTGGCCCTGATTCCTTGTAACAGAGATCCTACGGGAGATTGGGGAGAAAAGAGGCACTTTTTAAGGTATCTAAAAATACTACACGTTTCAAGAAAAAAAAAAGTCAGACGGATAAGCACGGTGCCTGGACTCGGCCAATTTGGCAGCCCCGGCGCTGGCCGGCGTGATAGACGTGGTGATGTTCCCACATGGAAGAGAAATATACTTCTAATATATTTAGATATAATATAATATATATATATATATATATATATATATTTTTTTTTTTTTTTTTTAATATGTTGAATATGACCAAATTGTAGTATTTCAAATATATTTTTCTTCCACGCGGTCTGTATTGCACCTTTTCATCTCCATTCAGATTTGCGCATCGTTTAGTCCCCAGCCTGGCCCTGATTCATTGTAACAGAGATCCTACGGGAGATTGGGGAGAAAAGAAGCACTTTTTAAGGTATCTAAAAATACTACACGTTTCAAGAAAAAAAAAAAGTCAGATGGATAAGCACAGTGCCTGGACTCAGCCAATTTGGCAGCCCCGGCGTTGGCCGGCGTGATAGCTGCGGTGATGTTCCCACATCAGGGGTGGACTGACCATTTGGAAACTCGGGCACTTCCTGAGGGCCCGGGGTCAGTAGGGGGCCCCATGAGATGCCCCTGGTACCTTTTTCATAGGCTTTTTTGAGTTTGGGCAAGGACACAGGGGCCCCATGATCCCCTATTGCCCGGGAGCCCCATGAGTTGTCAGTCCGCCCCTGTCCCACATGGAAGAGAAATATACTTCTAATATATTTAGAAAAAAAATTATATATGAGACATATATTTACAACATATTGGCCTATGCCAGGGGTAGGCAATCTGCGGCTCTCTAGCTGTTGTGGAACTACATTTCCCATGAGGCATTGCAAAGATTACACAACTGACAGTTACAGCTATGACTTGCAGAGGCATGATGGGACTTGTAGTCCTGCGGCTCTCAGGTTGCCTACCCTTGGCCTATGCTAATATATTTTAACGTATTCTAAAAAATGTAAATTAAAATATATTTTCAAAAAGCATATATTTAAAATATATATTTTTAAAAAATATTTTATTCAGATTTTTTTGAAATATATAAAAAAGGCATTTTAACATATATGTTGACATATAATCGTAAATGCATTCCAAAAAATGTTGATTAAATGTATTTACAAAGACATATATTTGAAAATGTATTTTTAAGAATAATTTTCATATATTTCAACATACAATATACAGTGTATATATATATATATATATATATATATATACATACATACATATATGTTTGTTTGTATGTATATATATATATATATATATATATATATATATACAATTGTGTTCAAAATAATAGCAGTGTGTTGAAAAAAGTGAATAAAGCTGCAAATCCTTCTAATCCTTTTATTTCCATCCACACAAATGCATTGGGAACACGACACATTCTATTCCAAATCACGACATGAAGAAAAATACATCAAATTTGTGTTGTTCCTCTAAAAAAATGGAAGAAAAGTGAATATTAGACGGTTCACAAAAATCGCCGTGTTTGTATTCTTCTTTACAAAGTCAAACATTCACTATATAAACTGAGAAATGTTTGAAGATTTTGCTTTCCTTTGAATGACTTCATGAATATTTGGTTGTAGTCGCACTGTTTCTGAGAACTGCTGTACATCTGTGTTGCATGGAGTCCCCCAACTTCTGGCCCCTGTGATCAGGTATTCCAGCCCAGGATGATTGGACCACATTCCACAGTTCTTCTCTATTTCTTGGTTTTGCCTCAGAAACGGCATTTTTGATGTCACCCCACAAGTTTTCTATTGGATGAAGATCCGGGGATTGGGCTGGCCACTCCATAACGTCCATCTTGTTGGTCTGGAACCAAGATGTTGCACGTTTACTGGTGTGTTTGGGGTCCTTGTCTTGTTGGAACCCCCATTTCAAGGGCATTTCCTCTTCAGCATAAGGCAGCATGACCTCTTCAAGTATTCTGATGGATTCAAACTGATCCATGATCCCTGGTATGCGATAAATAGGCCCAACACCGTAGTATGAGAAACATCCCCATATCATGATGCTTGCACCACCATGCTTCACGGTCTTCACAGTGTACTGTGGCTTGAATTCAGTGTTTGGGGGTCGTCTGACAAACTGTCTCCGCCCACTAGACCCAAAAAGAACAATCTTACTTCCATCAGTCCACAAAATGTTGCGTCATTTCTCTTTAAGCCGGTCAATGTGCTCTTTGGCAGATTGTAACCTCTTCAGCACACGTCTTTTTCCCAACAGTGGGACTTTGCGGGGACTTCTTGCAGATAGCTTGGCTTCACATCGGCGTCTTCTAATTGTAACAGTCCTCACAGGGAACGTCACACCTTCTTTCATCTTCCTGGAGCTGATTGTTGGCTGAGTCCGCCCCATTTTGGCTATTCTTCTATCCATTCCAATGGTAGTTTTTCGCTTTCTTCCACGTCTTTCAGGTTTTGGTTGCCATTTTATAGCATTTGCGATCATTTTAGCTGAGCAGCCGATCATTTTCTGCACTTCTTTATATGTTTTCCCCTCTCCAATCAACTTTTTAATCAAGGTACGCTGTTCTTCTGAACAATGTCAGGAACGACCCATTTTCCTCAGAATTTCAGAGAGAAATGCCCTGTAACCAGCATGTCCAACATTTGCTGCCTTCCTTCCTTAAATAAGGGCAATAATTGCCACCTGTTTATCAAAGAATGAATGACCTAACTAATAGAACTCCACACGGCTATTATTGTGAACACGCCCCTTTCAATGAGTGATTCAATGACACAGAATCAGCAGCATGCATGTCATGACTGTCGGGTCTGTTGGATTTCTATGACTCTACTACACCTGCTAGGAAATTATTTGCCATGTAGAAATATCATTCCTACCAAAAACAGTGATTGATCCGGTTAGTGATGTCTGACGGCTAGTATTTTGAACACCACTGTATATATATATATCTATGTATATATATATATATATATATATATATATGTATACATATGTATGTATATATATTGTATGTTGAAATGCGTTTTTTAAATATATTTTTGAAATATATTGAATACGGCCAAAATTGTAGTATTTCAGATATATGTCAATATATTTGGGAAGAATATTTTTAAAAATATATTTTCTTCCGCGCAGGTTATATCGCAGCCCCGGCTTTGGCTGGCGTGATAGACGCGATGACGTTATAGCGCACCTTTTCATCTCCGTTCAGAGCTGCGCATCATTTAGCCCCCAGCCTGGCCCTGATTTATTATAGCAGAGATCCTGTGGGAGATTGGGGAGAAAAGAGGAGCTTTTTAAGGTATCTAAAAATACTACACGTTTCAAAAAAAAATAGTCCGACGGATAAGCAGGAGATTTTTTTCTCCCTGCGGTGCAGTCAGCTGCCTATAATTTACTGCCAAATATTCCTTTTTTTTTTTTTTCAAAGTCAAAATTTGGAAAATACACAATAAAAACATAATAAAAGAAACACTAAGGCTCCGTTAACACCAGGGGCGGACTGACAGCTCATGGGGCCCCCGGGGCAATAGGGGATCATGGGGCCCCTGTGTCCTTGCCCAAACTCAAAAAAACCTATGAAAAAGGTACCAGGGGCATCTCATGGGGCCCCCTACTGACCCCGGGCCCTCGGGCAGTGCCTTAGTTTCCAAATGGTCAGTCCACCCCTGGTTAACACCAATGTGTTTTTTAGTGCTTTTTGCAGAAGCACGCTACGGTCCATTTAACATGGTTTCCTATAGGACACGTTCACATCTGCGCTTGCGTTTTGGAAACGGTCAGGGACTTTTTTTCCCCGCTAAGTGGCTTCACTGTGCCTGGGCCCAACCAATTTGGCAGAGCCGGCGTTGGCCGGTGTGATAGACGTGGTGATGCTGTTAGGTTGATTCGGTTTGTTTGCAGGCTGGTTGGAAGTTGAGCTGGGAACCTTTTCTCTGTTGTTGTTTGAGATGCCCGTCCATGTGTTCCTTGCTGTGAAGGCCAGTTATAGACTGGGGCAGCGGCCATTTTTTGTACAAGTTGGATAGAAGTCGCCTTGAAGAAGTCCAGGAACCTTTTCTAAAGTTGGAGTGACTTCAGTGGTGCTAATTAAGGCGGCTCTCATTGACTAACATGGGATTTCACATGTCATGCGACTTGGGGGTCTCACAAGTCGGATCCCAAGTCGCTGAAGTATGAACCGAGCCAAGAGTGTGTCTAAAGTGTGTCAGTGTTTAGGATGGGGTAAGAAGGGGTTAGGCACTCTGTCAGGCCTTTATTGATTGTTTATGATAGAATTCACAAGAAGTTGTTACACAGGGGGGTCCCCCAAACATTTTAAACAAAGGGCCAGTTCACTGTCCATCACACTGCTCGAGGGGTTGGACGGTGGACAGTAGGAGAGAAAATGCCCCGTGTTGATGATCGGTGGGAATAAAATAGGTCTGGTATCAGTGGTCAGTGGGAATAATGAAAGACTGATTGATATCAGTGGAGGTAGTAAAAGACCTTCCTCCCAGTCATTGGTGTCAGCAAGAGAAGCAAAAGACCTTCCTCTCAAACATTGGTGTCAGCAAGAGAAGCAAAAGACCTTCCTCCCAGACATTGGTGTCAGAAAGAGAAGCAAAAGACCTTCCTCCCAGACATTGGTGTCAGAAAGAGAAGCAAAAGACCTTCCTCCCAGATATTGGTGTCAGAAAGAGAAGCAAAAGACCTTCCTCCCAGATATTGGTGTCAGAAAGAGAAGCAAAAGACCTTCTCTCAGACATTGGTGTCAGTGGGAGAAGCAAAAGACCTTCCTCCCAGATATTGGTGTCAGAGGGAGAAGCAGAACACCTTCCTCCCAGACATTGGTGTCAGAGGGAGAAGCAGAACACCTTCCTCCCAGACATTTTTGTCAGCAAGAGAAGCAAAAGACCTTCCTCCCAGACATTGGTGTCAGAGGGAGAAGCAGAAGACCTTCCTCTCAGACATTGGTGTCAGCAAGAAAAGCAAAAGACCTTCCTCCCAGATATTGGTGTCAACAAGAGAAGCAAAAGACCTTCCTCCCAGACATTGGTGTCAGTGGGAGAAGCAAAAGACCTTCCTCCCAGAAATTGGTGTAAGCAAGAGAAGCAAAAGACCTTCCTCTCAGACATCGGTGTCAGCAAGAGTAGCAAAAGACCTTCTCTCAGACATTGGTGTCAGTGGGAGAAGCAAAAGACCTTCCTCCCAGACATTGGTGTCAGTGGAAGAAGCAAAAGACCTTCCTCCCAGACATTGGTGTCAGCAAGAGAAGCAAAAGACCTTCCTCCCAGACATTGGTGTCAGAGGGAGAAGCAGAAGACCTTCCTCTCAGACATTGGTGTCAGCCAGAAAAGCAAAAGACCTTCCTCCCAGATATTGGTGTCAACAAGAGAAGCAAAAGACCTTCCTCCCAGACATTGGTGTCAGCATGAGAAGCAAAAGACCTTCCTCCCAGACATTGGTGTCAGCATGAGAAGCAAAAGACCTTCCTCCCAGACATTGGTGTCAGTGGGAGAAGCAAAAGACCTTCCTCCCAGACATTGGTGTCAGTGGGAGAAGCAAAAGACCTTCCTCCCAGACATTGGTGTCAGCAAGAGATGCAAAAGACCTTCCTCCCAGACATTGGTGTCAGTGGGAGTACACATAGAAGCTCCTCCCCCATCAGACGCGTTTTGCCCCAGCCCATGGTAGAGGTGTGCTAATTAGTGATGGGCTGCATGTTCAACATGGGCCGTATATATGTACGAATGGTACGGGCACCCCACAATGCACTGCGCCATGACAATGCATAACCATAGGTCAGGCGCAATGCTTTGGCCAATCACAGGGCATGTTGATGTCACAAGGGGCAGGGACAATCCCAACCCCTTGTGACATCATCACCCTATTTAATAACTGTCATTTCGGCACAGCTGTTAGATGGTGGGAGCCAGCATCAAGGGCGGAGCAGGCTTTCTTTTTCCAGGTCGGTGGTGGGCACCGTGATTGACGTTGGATCTACTTCGGGGAACATTTTTTTATTTTTGTTTTTAATAAAGGACTTGTCATAGACTGTCTCCTGTCATTTTTTAAACTAAATTTTTTTTGTGAATGGGTAGCGGTACCATGTACCTCATACTCATTCACATGGAGTGGAGGGGACCCCTTGTAAAAGGGGGCTTCCAGATTCTGATAAGACCTCCACCCGCAGACAGGGGCATATTTACCACAAGGCACTTGCCTAGGGTGGCTGTTTTCAGGGGGGCAGCACCTCCTGAAAGAAGGGACATGTGTGCCATTGGAACCAGGTGGGATCCGAGAGAGGCTGCGGGCTGCTTGATGGTGTATGTAGATCCTGACTTTCATTCCTGGGGATGTCCGGAGCTGTGAAGATGAGTGTCTTTTTCTATATCGCCGGGGAGGGGGGGGGTTAGTGGAAGGCTCTCCCGGGTGGGAGGCAAGGGTGTTTTTGGTCAATGTCAGCAATGTCAGGCTCTCTCCGTGGGAGGGGAGGAAGGGGGATGGTGTTGGTCGGTAACCATGGAGGCAGACGATTTTTGTGTTGCCTAAGGCAGCACAAAACCTAAATACACTACTGCCCGCAGAACCACAGGCCACGGTTGTGGGGAAGAGGCCCTTGTCCCCATCAACATGAGGACAAGGTGCTTTGAGGGAGGAGCCCCCCTGCCCAAAAGCACCCCCCCCCCATATTGAGGGCATGTGGCCTTGTGAATGGGTAGCATATTCATTCACATGGGAGGGGTGGGCCGGAATCTTGGGGCCTTCCCTGTTAGCCACAGGCCATGGTTGTGGGGAAGAGGCCCTTGTCCCCATCAACATGAGGACAAGGTGCTTTGAGGGAAGAGCTCCCCTGACCAAAAACACCCCCCATATTGAGGGCATGTGGCCTTGGTATGGTTCAGGAGTGGAGGCGATCGCTGTTCTCCCCCCTTTCTTGACCTGCCGGGCTGCATGCTTGGATAAGGATCTGGTATGGATTTTGGGGGGGTCCCAAAATTTTGGTATGAGGGTTCCCCTCAAAATCCACACCAAGGCCGAAGGGCTTAGTATGGATGGGAGGGAGGACCCCACACCGTTTTTAAAAAAAGTGCTAATCTGCTTGCTACAGCATGCTCAAGGATCTGGTATGGATTTTGGGGGGGTCCCAAAATTTTGGTATGAGGGTTCCCCTCAAAATCCACACCAAGGCCGAAGGGCTTGGTATGGATGGGAGGGAGGACCCCACATCGTTTTTAAAAAAAAGTGCTAATCTGCTTGCTACAGCATGCTCATGGAACACATCCTCTGAACACCAGGGAGCCGTGTATTCCGGCTGTACACTCCTCGGCCCAAGACATCTTCCTCCACACCACAGAGATCTGGCTTGTAAAACGCTCTTTCAGCAGCTATTTTTTTTTTCTAAATTGACAAAGATGGTGCTAAAAGCCACCGTCTGGCATAGGCAGTAAAATGTAACTGATTAATCAGCACACGTCTTCATTTTAGGTTTTAATTGCATCTTGTTATTAAACTAAACCGAAGGACACTTGCCAGTTTCCGCGTCTTATAGCCGTCTCTTTATCCTTCTCTTCCAAGATGGGAAGTAATGGGAGATGTCTCTCCTCAATGAGGCCGCTAACAAAATCTCCTTTTTTTTTCCCAAAGCAAAAAAGAGTTAGAAAAAAACCCAAAATCAGTTCATATTGCCGTGTCTTTTCCTCTTCCTTCTGGTCCTGTTGATAGATGGGACTGGAAGCTGTAATATGGGGGGTCCACAAACGTCTAGACAAACAGCCCAATCACCATCCATGGCACTGCTTGGGGACTGGACTGAGGACAGATGGGGGGGAAAAAAGTGACCCTACATGGCTGGTCAGTGTTTGTGATCACTGGGAGTATAATATTCCCCGGCATCAGTGGCTGTTGGGAAATGAAAGATTGATAGATGTTAGTGGGACCCTCCCACTAACATCTAACCCCCCCCCCCCAGGCACTGAGGTTGGTTTGTGTAGAAGACCTTCACCCAGGGGCGGACTGACCATTTGGAAACTCGGGCTCTGCCCGAGGGCCCGGGGTCAGTAGGGGGCCCCATGAGATGCCCCTGGTACCCTTTTCATAGGCTTTTTTGAGTTTGGGCAAGGACACAGGAGCCCCATGATCCCCTATTGCCCGGGGGCCCCATGAGTTGTCAGTCCGCCCCTGCCTTCACCCCATACATTGGTGTCAGTGGGAATTGTAAAAGACCTTTCCCCTGGACATTGGTATCAGTGACAGTAGTAAAAGACCTTCAAGCCAGGCACTGGTGTCAGTGCAAATAGTATATGACCTTTCCCCTAGACATTGGTGTCACCAAGAGTAGTATAATATCTTCGCCTAGTCATTGATATGAGTGGGAGTAGTAAAAGATCTTCCTAACAGATATTGGTGTCAGTATGAGTAGTAAAATACTTTCTCACTAGAGACATTGGTGTCAGCGGAAGCTGTAAAAGACCTTCCCCCCAGACACTGGTGTCAGTGGGAGTAGTAAAATACTTTCTCACTAGAATCATTGGTGTCAGTGGGAGTAGTAAAAAACCTTCCCCCCCTGGACATTGGTGTCTGTAGGTGTAGTATAATACCTTCCCCCTAAACATTGGTTTCAGTGGGAGTAGTAAAAGACCTTCCTCTCAGACATTGGTGTCCGTAGAAGTAGTATAATACCTTCCCTTAGACATTGGTGCAAGTGGGAGCAGTAAAAGACCTTCCCCCCAGACATTGGTGTCAGTGGGAGTAGTAAAAGACCTTCCTCTCAGACATTGGTGTTCGTAGGAGCAATATAATAACTTCCCCTAGACATTGGTGTCAGTGGGAGTAGTAAAAAACCTTCTTCCTAGACAGTGGTGTCATGAGAGTAGTAAAAGACCTTCTTCCCAGACATTGGTGTCAGTGGGAGTAGTAAAAAACCTTCTTCCTAGACATTGGTGTCATGAGAGTAGTAAAAAACCTTCTTCCCAGACATTGGTGTTAGTGGGAGTAGTAAAAAACCTTCTTCCCAGACATTGGTGTCAGTGGGAGTAGTAAAAGACCTTCTTCCCACACATTGGTGTCAGTGGGAGTAGTAAAAGACCTTCTTCCCACACATTGGTGTCAGTGGGAGTAGTAAAAGACCTTCTTCCCACACATTGGTGTCAGTGGGAGTAGTAAAATACCTTCTTCCCACACATTGGTGTCAGTGGAAGTAGTAAAATACCTTCTTCCCACACATTGGTGTCAGTGGGAGTAGTAAAAGACCTTCTTCCCACACATTGGTGTCAGTGGGAGTAGTAAAAGACCTTCTTCCCACACATTGGTGTCAGTGGAAGTAGTAAAAGACCTTCTTCCCAGACATTGGTGTCATTGGAAGTAGTAAAAGACCTTCTTCCTAGACATTGAGTGAAAGTGGGGGGCAGTTGGCGGTGTGTTGGAACGGCACAACAGTGCTGCTAGAAAGAGCTCTGTGTTTCTACCCTGGGTACTGGAATGTTTCCTGATGGCAGGCATTGTCCCGGTACTGACACTTCTCACCAGGAACCCTTCCCTGTGCTATTTCTTTTTCCTATAATGCATGGTCTCTGTCCCAGACTTCACTTGCTCCAGGCATACCAGAATGATGTGGGTACCCTAATTTATACGGCCCCACACCAAGATGGCTGCCAAAGGTCAACAGAAATTGCCACGTCCAATCAGACAGCCAATACCTCTGATACACTGACAGTGTCCCTGTCAGGGCTCCAGGTATGACCAGAGGTATGTGAACTGACGCAGGGAAACGCAGGCTTCAGATATGATATAAACAATATAATTTATTAACACTAACAATACATAAACGCAGTGCAATACTAAAACATAACACAGTGCAAACGAACCAAACCACCCACAGATAACAGTACATACAATGCAAGCGTCGTCAGGCAGGCCGGGTCAATAACAATCGGGCAGGTAGGTACAGGGGGTCAGGCAGAGAATGGTCGGGGTCACAAGCCAGGGATCAAACAGGAGAAGTCAGCAGAGGTCCGGATCAGGCAGGGTCAGCAATGAATCAGACAAAGACAGGAACAGGAACAGGAATGCAGATAACAAGATACAGGGCCCAGGAAAAACACACACCAAGGCAGAGTCTGCAGGTCTGGCCATCCCTTAAATACACCTGCATAATCAGCTTCAGGTGTTTGGCTGGCTGCAGGGTTGAGTCTCTGATTGCTGGGAGCACCCGCTGGCCAGCCCTGGTACTGCAGCCCACAAGGCAGGTGAGTCCCACCATTACTGGCAAGTCCATTCCTGACAGTCCCCAAGAAGACAATCCCCTCTAACAGACTCCATTCCATCTGTATATGACATAGTGCCACCTACTGGATGGAGGAAAACTTGCAGCTGCCTACGTGAGCACTAGGACTGCCCCAATGGGGCTGGTGTGTATGAGCCCTAAATTAATTATAAAAATGTAAGTTTTGGCAGCCTGCTTTCCCCTCCCCCCGCCTAGCACGTTCCTATTACAGTATCTGTTTGGCGTTTTCCTTTAAACAGCTAAAACATTCGATTTAGAACCCTAAAATAAAACCACCAGGACTGTAAGATACATTGTAGCTTTTTTTTTTTCCTGCAGTGGTTGTCATTTGACCAATCCTTATATTATCAATATTATATATATTTTTTTAAACAAAAGGGCCTGAATTAGCATAAACGGCGCATTACAAGTGAGCGCGGTAATAGTCGGTCCTGATACAAATCTCTGATAACATTTCACCTTGAATGCTGAATGGAAGCGGAGACAAAAGTGATTGGCAACTTAATAAAGGATTTCAGAGTATTTCAATTATGAGGGAGGTGTGGGGCCTGGGGGGGGGATTGGTTAGGTTGTACTAATGCTATATATTTTATATTCCCACTTGTACTTACAATGACATTCAGAGAAATGCTTTAAGACACAACATTCAGATATTTAAATTCTATGACTTAGCGAGCTCTGATTTTTGCTTTAGGTCCTTGACTGCAACAAAAGCTTCTTCTTGACAACTCTGGACTCTTAAAACATTAGTGTGATGTCCTTACTGGGTCCCACATAGTAGTGATAAAACCCTGATGGAAACTGCAACATAAATCCAAAACTAAAAAGAGAAATAAATAATGTAAAGGTTTCAATGAATCATTAAAATAAAATCTAGCATGTGGGTCTAAGATACATTTTTCCAATAGAACTGTGCGTTTGTAAATCCTTTCCTAGCAGAGGGGAGCTTCTGTGATTTCCTAGTTGCATTAGAGGTAGGAGTCCCCATTGACACCTGAGGGTTTTGTAGTGCGACGCTTGAAGCTCCAAAACGCTCAGGGGGAAAAAAATCAATATTCTATGGAGATGGTTCACATCTCCACTCCAAGTCTACTCCACTCCACCGAAGCGGAATGCCTGAAGCTCAAAAAAGTTTTGGAGCTACTTTTGTAGCTCAATTTGGGCAGATGTGCATGTTTTGGCAGGTTCCCATGTTTTATTCCCATAAAAAATAATAGAAAAGCGTGATTGGCACGTTTTTACACAGCTTTGTGCAATTTTCTGCTCAAATTAAAAAATGCAAAAAAAATAAAAAAAATAGTAATAGTATAGGAATAAATAAATGTCAAATAAATACACATATGAATAAAAAATCATGATAAATAAATACCTGAACAAAAAAAAGACATTAATAATAATAAATTATAGGTATAATTATTTGATTCCTTCTTCTCCTTCTCCTTCTCCTTTTCCTCCTTCTCCTCCTCCTTTTCCTTCTCCTCCTCCTTTTCCTTCTCCTTCTCCTCCTTTTCCTTCTCCTTTTCATTCTCCTTTTCCTTCTCTTCTCCTTTTTCTTTTCCTTTTCCTTTTCCTTCTCCTTTTCATTCTCCTTTTCCTTCTCCTTCTCCTTCTCCTTTTCATTCTCCTTTTCCTTCTCCTTCTCCTTCTCCTTTTCCTTTTCATTCTCCTTTTCCTTCTCCTTTTCCTTTTCCTTTTCCTTTTCCTTCTCTGTCTCCGTCTCCTTCTCCTCCTTCTTCTGCTTCTTCTCCTTCTCCTCATTCTCCTTCTCCTTTTCCTTTCCTTCTTCTCCTTCTCCTTCTCCTTCTCCTTCTCCTCCTTCTCCTTCTCCTCCTCCTTTTCCTTTTTCCTCCTCCTTTTCCTTCTCCTTCTCCTCCTTTTCCTTCTCCTTTTCATTCTCCTTTTCCTTCTCCTTTTCATTCTCCTTTTCCTTCTCCTTCTCCTTTTCCTTTTCCTTCTCTGTCTCCGTCTCCTTCTCCTCCTTCTTCTGCTTCTTCTCCTTCTCCTCATTCTCCTTCTCCTTTTCCTTCTCCTTCTTCTCCTTCTCCTACTTCTTCTCCTTCTCCTTCTTCTTCTCCTCCCTCTCCTTCTCCTACTTCTCCTTCTCCTTCTTCTTCTCCTTCTTCTTCTCCTCCCTCTCCCTCTCCTTCTCCTCCTTCTCCTTATTCTCCTCCTTCTTCTCCTCCTTCTTCTTATCCTTCTTCTTCTCCTCCTCCTTCTTCTTCTCCTTCTCCTTTTCCTTCTCCTTCTCCCTAACCCTAACCTAACCTTAACTCTAACCCGTTACCCTAACAAAAAACAAAATATTAAAAAATGAATAACAATAATAACAAAAACTAAAACCTGATGGAAGAACTAAAAAAACCACAGAAAACATAACAAATGATGCAACAGATTACATATTTCTGTATTGGATAAAAAAAAAACACCAAAGCTCAAAAAATGACTAAAAACGCTGTATGAAAATGCTCAAAATGTGCAAAAAACAAGTGTGCAACATCGTGCAAAAAAATGCAGAAGACCGCTACGCTCAGATTTGAATGGAGCCTAAAGGGGGTAGGAAATGTTGAGTCTTCTCAAATAAAACTTGTCCAGTTTATTAAGGATCTCTTTTGAAATGACACATAATGTATCTAAATGCTTAGATTGTAGCAACATTTCACACAGTAAATAAACCCTGATGAAGGGGGGAATGTGTGATCCCCTGTAACGCGCTCTTTTATCCTAATTCTCCAAAAAAGAAAAAAAAATATGATAGTAAAAAAAACGAATATATGAAAAAAAAGAATATAATTCAATTATTCCCCACAGAAAAGAGAATAGTTTCTGTGAATTCCCAGTTGCATTGGAGATAGGAGTCTCCCAAGGGGCAAGCAGTGTTGAGCCCTTTCAAATAAAACTTGTCCAATTTATTAAGTATCTTTTATGAACTGACACATAATGTAACCAAACTCGTAGATTGTTGCAACATTTTACACAATCATTAAACTCTGATGAAGGGGGGATTGTGGGATCCCCTGAAATGCGTTGTCTCTTTTATACTATTTCTCAAAAAACAAATTATAAATACAAGGGTTCTTCATAAAGTTTCTGCACTAATTAAAACATATTTATTTATTTATTTCAGGTACTTATATAGCGCCGTCAATTTTACGCAGCGCTTTACATAAATTGTACATTCACATCAGTCATATATACAATATATATGTATAAAAGTGCAGAAATGTTTTGAAGAACCCTGGCATATTATTTAAAAAAATCTACCCTAAGGATATTATTATTTTTATTATTATACAGTATTTATAAAGCGCCAATGGTTCGCTCAGCGCTGTACATTACAAAGGAGGACAGAACATGTGACAGAACAATACCAATACAATGCAAAACACGAGGGGATCGAGGGCCCTGCTCTTTCGAGCTTATAATCTAGGAGGGAGGGGATGGTGGTACAGGAGGAGATAGCTGTGGGGGATGGAGTGGTAGGAAGAGTGGGGGAGGTCGGCAAGTTAGCAGGGAGTGGGGTAGGCTTCCCTGAAGAGGTGGGTTTTCAGGGTGCGCCTAAAGGAGAGAGTAGGTGATAATCTGATGGGTTGGGGCAGGGAGTTCCAGAGGATGGGTGACACCCTGGAGAAGTCCTGGAGGCGGGCATGGGAGGAGGAGACCAGGGAACTAGAGAGAAGGAGGTCTTGTGAGGAGCGGAGTGTGCGTGTTGGGCGCTACTTGGATATTAGGTCAGTGATGTAGTTCGGGGCAGTATGGTGGACGGCTTTGTACGTCAGTATTAGGATTTTGAATTTGATCTGTTGCGCAATCGGAAGCCAGTGGAGGGATTGGCAGAGGGGGGTGGGGCCAGTGAAGGGATTGGCAGAGGGGGGTGGCGGACACTGAATGGAGGCCAGTGGAGGGATTGGCAGAGAGGGGTGGAGGACACTGAATGGAAGCCAGTGGAGGGATTGGCAGAGAGGGGTGGAGGACACTGAGTGGAGGCCAGTGGAGGGATTGGCAGAGAGGGGTGGAGGACACTGAGTGGAGGCCAGTGGAGGGATTGGCAGAGGGGGGTGGCGTAAACGGAGCAGTTGGAAAGGTGAATGAGTCTGGCTGCCGTATTCAGGATGGACTGAAGCGGGGATAGCCAGCGGCGAGGCAGGCCAGTGAGGAGGGAGTTGCAGTAGTCGAGTCATGATATGATGAGGGAGTGGATGAGCTGTTTAGTGGTTTCTGGGGTTAGGAACGTGCGGATTTTGGCGATGTTGCGGAGGTGGAGTCTGCACGAGTTTGTTAAAGATTGGACTTGGGGCTGGAAGGATAGGTTGGAGTCCAGAATAACACCAAGTACTCTGGCCTGCGGGGCGGGTTTGATGGTGGCGTTGTTGGATGTGACGGAAAAGTCAATGGGGGGTGGTGTCCGGGCTGGGGGGAAGACAAGAAACTCGGTTTTGGAGAGGTTCAAAGTTAAAATTTTCCCAGAGAACATTGCATCCTTTACTAATACAGTAGTTTCTGTGAATTCCTAGTTGTGTTGGAGGAAGGAGTCTCCCAAGGGGAAAGCAATGATGGGTCCTTTCAAATAAAACTTGCCTAATTTATCAATTTATTTATTAAGGATCTCTGATGGTTGGTGCCGGGGGCGAGAGGTAGGAAGCGTTGAGTCTTCTCAAATAAAACTTGTCAAGTTTGGTTGCAATCTTCAATGAAATTACACAATATAACCAAATTCTAAGAATGAGCAAAATATTTTGTTGGGAGTGTGTAGCTATTGGTCTCATTCCAGCATCCTGTTGTAGCACTACCCCCTTAGGAGTTGCTGATGAATTTGGTCCTATAGTCCTGCACAGCCAGGCAATCTGCATTCTCCACACAAGCTTGTATCCAGAGTCAGAAATCAGTCCTTGACTTTTCGTTTTGTTGTTTTATTGAGGGGATTTTGAAGAGGGATAGGGTAAGAGGTGTACAGGATGCCCAAGGGTACCGATAACTGAGAGCAAACTTCCTGGAATTATTTACAGGCTTTTTTTTTTTGCAGTGCAGTCCCCGCTGGAGAGCAAGCCAGCATCTCCACAATGTACCACCCCAGACCCTAGATGAAATTCTCCTCTTCACCCAGCAATCTGGAGTTTTCCTGGGAAGGGGATCTGGCTCCTGTCCCTTTAAATAGGTGAGAAATCACTAATATAGGACTAATCTGGTTTCCCACCAGAGTGCTCCTTCTATTAGCCCAGCGGGTGCAGGTGTACTCACTCAGATCCTCTCCTGTACCGCTTGTGGGTTGGCTGCTGCTGATACCAGGCCTATCAGCTGTGCTGCTCCTTCCCTGCCATACAGGTGGTCCTCTCTCAGGGGGCCAGTGAGTTCCAAGCTTTCCGGCCAAGCTTGCAGACAGGCCCCATCCCACTGGGCCTCCTGGCAGCCTTCTTCCTCACAGCCTCACATCTTTCTCTCACTTTCCTCCACCCGACTCCTTTCCCACACTCCTGCCACTGAGTAGGTTCCAACACTTTTTAAGGGTGCCCAACCCCTTGCCAATCTCTTGTTGGGGATTGGCTAGGATCCCTCAAGAGTGCAGCCAGCCACTCCTCAGATCACCTACTGCCTTTAAGGCCTTCTTTCAAAAGCCCTAGAGCAGGGGGAAATTCCAGAGGAGCTGGCCTGTAGAGCCTCTCAGCCCTGACCTCAATTTGACCCCTCTCTGGCTACTCAGCCTTCCTCACTGACAATAAAGACTCTAGCTCCCTCTAGCAAAACTAGGAGGGTGCTACACTGGTTTTGGCTGTGGTACATTTTCCCTGTCTGTCCACCTGTAAGGTGATGGATGTGGCCAGTCTCTGGGTGGAGACCAAACTGATTTAAGCCAGCCAAGCCTGCAGTCTCCTGCATGTGATAGTGTTTAACGTGTTTCAAGCTTCCTGTTTGTCTGCTCTGTTCTTGTGCCTGCTAGTTTGGATTCTTTCAGATATCAATTACTTCCAGAACTTTGCCTGCCATGAACCTAGACTGTCTCTGACCACCTGTCAGGGCTCCCAGGTGTGACCAGAGATGTGTGACTGACGCAGGGAAACGCAGACCTCAGATATGTTATAAACAATATAATTTATTAACACTAACAATACAAACATAAACGCAGTGCAATACTAAAACATAATACAGTGCAAACAAACCAAACCAAACCACCCACAGATAACAGTACATACAAGCAAGCGTCGTCAGGCAGGCCGGGTCAATATCAATAGGGCAGGTAGGTACAGGGGGAGCAAGCGGAGATTGGTCAGGGTCACAAGCCAGGGATCAGAACAGGTAGCAAGCAGCGTGGTACAGAGGGTCAGACAGAGGGATGGTCAGGAGCGAGCCGGGATCAGAGCAGGAGAAGTCAGCAGCGGTTCAGAAACAGGATGCAGGACAGAAACAGGATACAGGGCCCAGGACAAACACACACCAAGGCAGAGTCTGTGGGTCTGGCCATCCCTTAAATACCCCAGCATAATCAGTTACAGGTGTTAGCTGGCTGCAAAGTTGAGTCTCTGATTGCTGGGAACACCCGCTGGCCAGCCCTAGTACTGCAGATCAAAAGGCAGGTGAGTCCCACCATAGCTGGCCAGTCCATTCCTGACACCACCCTGTCTGCCAATCGCCTGTTTGTTGTGCTCAGTTTGGATGTGCCCAAGTGTGGTAGCCAAGCACTATAGCATTTTGTACGAGTCCTGGGGGCAACCGAGTACCGGTAGGCCTGTATGCCTTATGGAAAAGGGAGCTACTATAGGCGAAGAACACAGAGGGCAGTTATAGTGCCTGACTGCCTGCATTAGAGGTAAGAGTGAAACATTTCAAACAAAAAGCACTGGTGAAGGGGGATTGTGTGATCCGCTGAAACTCATTGGCTCTTTTGTGCTATTTCTCATTAAAAAAATGTTTTGCGTTGGAATTTAATCATTTGAAAAATCTTGCGTGAGGGTCTAAATTAATATTCCCTGCCCTTGCTTTCCTTGCAGAGTTGCGATTAATTTCAAAATTCTGTGCCAGATATCCAGCAATAGTATATCCTTTGTAAGTAACACTTATGTTTGGCGCTACACTTTAGGTTTTAATAAAATAAATCTGATGAAGGGGGGGGGGGCAGTATGTGAACCCCTGAAAGGCATTGTCTCTTTTATTCTAGTTATCCAAAAAATAAAAAATGTAAGGCTATAAGTCAATATTTCTCCGCAGAACGATGCAACTGCCTTTCCTTTCCTAGCAGAGGGACGTTGCTTTGACTTCCTAGTTGAAGTTCCTTCCAGGGGGTAGGAAATGTTGAGTCCTCTCAAATAAAACGTGTCCAATTTGTTTAGGCTTTCTTGTGAATTGACACACAATGTATCAGAATGCTCAGATCCTTGTGACATTTCACTTCTTTCGCTGCATTATCAAATCTTATAGAAAAAAAAAAAAATCCTCCTTTTTTTTCTGCATGTTCTCCATCTGTCACGTATTATCGGGGTCCTGAGGTTCTTCTTGTCCAGCTGAACACCTGTCTTCAGCCGCTGCCTCTAATCTCTCCTCTCTGCTCCGATGGCTCCTTGACGTGAGAGCTATTCTTCAGCAGTTCTGGTCTATCATCCTGGCCCAGCTTCACGTGTCAGGGCTGAGCACCATTAATTAAAGCTCAAACCTGCACACGGCTGATACTGTCCCTGCCACTTGGACAGCTCTTCGTTGAAGTTTGACTGGTTTCTTCTCCCCCCATCTCCGTCGCCCACTCTCTTCTTTCCTTTCATCAGAGGAAAGTGATGGGAGCCAGTTTAAAGGGACAGCCATTGTTTATCCTACAAATTGCCTTTTTAAATCTTTTTTTTTTTTTTTTTTAGCCGGGCTAGTTCTCGGAACAACAAAGGAAAACGCGTGGGAAGAGAAGTCACTGTGTAGCAGTGACACGAGGGAAAGGGTTGACACTTGGGCTTTGTTTGATGCCTGCATTACATTCTGCCAGCATTGTGCTCGTTAGTGAAGTTTTAAAGCCACGTAAACTCATTAGGCCCGATACGCAAAGCTTTAACACAAGGATAAGGAACTTTATCTTCAGCCATGTGACTGTCATTTTAAAATCGCATTGGCTCTCAGCTGAAAATAACTGTCATTTTTGAAAACAAGGATTATCCTGGTGTGTTAGCTTTGTGGATTGAGCCTATGGTGAATTCAGATGCATATATCAAGGTAACAGGACCTGGGTCTGAACCTGAAACCTCTGCAGTGTCTAGCTGTGGCTTTTCTAGCTCTGCCTCCAGAGACACTGGGCGGTTCCTTGCCTGATTCCTTAGAGAACCCTACTTTGTGTCTTGTTTCTGGTGAACTTTGAACCCTTTGCTCCTCCCATGAACTTCCTAATTTAAGACATTCCTTTGTATGCCAGATTATTATGCTTTCCATCTGAAATCTTGCTCCTTGCATACCCGTTGCCTTCCTTATCTTCACTACCTTTTGTTACTGACCCTAGGCTTGTTCATCGACTATATGCTTCTGCCTGATCCCATCCAGCTACCGCTTGTTGCTGACCTTTGGCTTGTTTACCAACTATGTTTCTGCTTGATCCCTACCTGCTACGTCTGCTACTGGACCCCAGCTTGCTCAATCCTGGTGGGGCGATCCTGAGGCCCCCAACCTGGTACTAACCAGACAAACCCATCTCCTTCATCAAGAGCTCTGGTGAAGACCAGTTAGTGCTTAGACCAGGTTTTCTCAACCAGGGTTCCTCCTGAGGTTGCCAAGGGTTATTTTTTTAGCAGTCTGTAAAAGGGGTAATTTTTTCCAATGACCACAAGTGTAAGGAGCATTCTTACCTCTGACTATTACACTGATGTATCATGAATTGTAGATAAAGTAATTTTTAGTAGGGGTTCCTTGAGACCGGAAAGTTGTCAAGGGTTCCTCTGCATTGAAAAGGTTGTGAAAGGTTGGCTTAGACCATGAACTTCAGATGAGTCCACATCATCGGCCAGGAGGATCTGCTTGTACATTTTCAGCTGACTACTGTTGAACCTCTCTATTGCTACCACCACTGGTCCCTGAGACTGACCCCAGACCGTGACACAGGGTGTATTTAGGATGAAACTAAAATCACTGCTTTGCAGCTGAAATCTTGCTCCTTGCATACCTGCTGCTGTCCTTATCTTCATTACCACTTGTTACTGACCCTTGGCTTGCTCATTGACTATATACTTCCCTCTCATCCCATCCAGCTACCGCTTGTTGCTGACCTTTGACTTGTTTACCAACTGCGCTTCTGCTTGATCCCTACCTGCTACATCTGCTACTGGACCCCAGTTTTCTTGCCTCCTGGTAGGGTGACCCTGAGGCTCCCAACCTGGTACTAACCAGGAAAACCCATCTCCATCATCAGGAGCTCTGGTGAAGACCAGTCAGTGCTTAGACCAGGGTTCCTCCTGAGGTTGCCAGGGGTTCCTTGAGAAATTTGCCTCTCAGGTAAGTTCCCACTGGCACCATTGATCTTTTTAGCAATCTGTAAGGGAGTAATTCTTCCCAATGACCACAAGTGTAAGGAGCATTCTTACCTCTGACTATCACACTAATGTATCATGAATTATAGATAAAGTAATTTTTAGAAGGGGTTCCCTGAGACCAGAAAGTTATGTCAAGGGTTCCTCTGCATTGAAAAGATTGAGAAAGGCTGGCTTAGACCCTGAACTTCAGATGAGTCCACATCATTGGCCAGGAGGATCTGCTTGTACATTTTCAGCTTACTACCATTGAACCTCTCTACTGCTACCACCACTGGCCCCTGAGACTGACCCCAGACCGTGACACAGGGTGTATTTTTGGGATGAAACTAAAATCACTGCTTTGCAGCTGAAATCTTGCTCCTTGCATACCTGCTGCTGTCCTTATCTTCACTACCACTTGTTACTGACCCTTGGCTTGTTCATTGACTATATACTTCCGCCTGATCCCATCCAGCTACCACTTGTTGCTGACCTTTGGCTTGTTTACCAACTGCGTTTCTGCTTGATCCCTACCTGCTACATCTGTTACTGTTACCCCGGCTTGCTCAACACCTGATGGAGTGATCCTGAGGCCCCCAACCTGGTACTAACCAGGCAAACCCATCTCCTTCATCAGGAGCTCTGGTGAAGACCAGTTAGTGCTTAGACCAGGGTTTCTCAAGCAGGGTTCCTCCTGAGGTTGCCAGGGGTTCCTTGAGCAATGAGCAATTTTGCCTCTCTGGTAAGTTCTCACTGACACCATTGATCTTTTTAGCAATCTGGTAGGGCAACCCTGAGGCCCACAACCTGGTACTAACCAGGAAAACCCATCTCCATCATCAGGAGCTCTGGTGAAGACTAGTTAGTGCTTAAACCCTGAACCTCAGGTGAGCCCACATCATCGGCTAGGAGGATCTGCTTGCACATTTCCAGCTGACTACCATTGAACCTCTCTACTGCTACCACCACTGGTCCCTGAAACTTACCCCAGACCATGACACAGGGATAAAACAAAAATCACTGACATTGCAAATTCTCCTTTGGTACCCATAGGCAGGGCGGGGCCTCTCAGTATGTGGGCAGGGCTAGGTTGACCACCTTACATACAGTAGGTCACAGGGGGGAGTGGAAGGCAGGAGGAATATTAATTCCTTTTAGTCCTCCGTACATGTCATCAGGTGGGCTCCTGTCTATTTGAACACGTCCATCTGGGTGACCCCTGCAGCCATCTTTAGTGTGGGCAGAGATTACAAAAAGCCCTGGCTCACTGCAGTTGGTGAGCATTCTGTTTGTGGCTAGATGAGGGACAGGAACCCGCTTGACAGGAAGAATGTGCCAGCGTAGGGAAGGGTTCCAGAGAGAGGGATATCATAGGGGTTGTGTCAGAGATTCTTGGAGAACTTCTCTGCGACTTGTGTTTACTGCCCCTGCCTTCCAGCCGCTCCCTGCACCAGGTGCTGCCAGCCTTTGCGCATCGCTCTCTCTCTGTGCGCCCTGCATACTGCTGTGAGTGTTGCCGCTCGGTTCCTAATGTTGGAAAGACTCTGTTTGTTTCGGGATAATAAGTTAACTCAATAATTTAATTTTGTTCCATTCGTAACAACATTTGTTTTGTTTATTCCTTTTCAACCGGATTCAAACATTTCCAATGGATTCAAAAAATATCAAATCGATCCGAATTCATTGTGAAGAATAGCTGGTTCTATTGTATTTGAAGTTCAAATTTCAGAAGATGGCTATATGCATTCTATTCTAATCGATTCTATTTTTTTCTGTTCTATTCTGTTTTACTCTATTCTATTTTCTTCTATTCTATATTTTTTTAAATTCAAGTTTTGGAAGACAGATATATTCTTTCTATTTTATTCTATTCTATTTCTTTCTATTCTTGTCTATTCTATCCCTTTATTTTCCATTCTATTCTTTTAGTTCAGTTCTATTTTTTTGTTTCTAGTCTATTTTATTCTATTCTATTATTTCCAAAATTCGAATTTCAGTAGACTTCTATATTCTGTTTTATTCTATTTGAATTTCAAAATTAAAATTTCAGAAGACGGTTATATTCTTTCTATTTTGTTCTGTTCTATTTTAATCTAGTCTACTTATTTATTTTCTATTATTTTCTATTCTATTCCTATTCCTAGTCATATATTCTTTCTATTTTATTCTGTTTTGTTTTAATCTATTTTGTTCTATTTTATTCTATTATCTTCAAATTTCGGATTCTGGAAGACTGCTATGTTCTTTCTATTCTATTCTATTTGAATTTCGAAATTCAAATTTCAGAAGACAGCTATATTCTTTCTATTTTATTCTGTTCTATTTTAATCTAATTTGTTCTAGTCTATTCTTTTTTTATTATTATTATTATTATTATTACACAAGATTTATATAGCACCATCAGTTTGCGCAGCGCTTTACAATATAAGGGAGGCAGTACAATTACAATACTTTCAGTACAGAAGGAATAGGAGGGCCCGGCTCGTGGAGCTTACAATCTAAAGGAAGGGGGAGGTGATACAAAAGGTGATAGCTGCGGGGGATGATCTGGTGGAGGTGACTCAAGTACAGTTCTTAGGTGGAGGTGGGGTAGGCTTCCCTGAAGAAGTGAATTTTCAAAGATCGCCTAAAGGCAGACAGGGTGGGGGGCTGACCGGACGTGCTGTGGTAGGGAGTTCCAGAGGATGGGAGAGGCTCTGGAGAAGTCCTGGAGGCGAGTGTGGGAGGAGGTGATGAGGGAGCTAGAGAGGAAGATTACATTCTGTCATATTATATTCTTTTATTTTCTATTCTTCTCTATTCTATTTTATTCTACTTTTTCTATTCTTTTTTTTTTTTTTCAAAATTTGGATTTTGGAAGACTGCTATGTTCTTTCAATTTTTTTTTTATTCTTTTATAATCTAGTCTATTTATTTATTTTCTATTCTATTATTTTCTATTCTATTTTTGTTCTTTTGGAAATGTAGATTTCAGAAGACGGCTATATTCTATCACTAATACACTCAGTCTTTGAAGGAACAAAAAAAAACAAAGAAAAAAAGAAAACAGGCTGCACACCTAGTTGGCTAACCTCAAGTAAAGTTTATTGTACAACAAACATGAAACATGACATCGGAGATACGGCATACAAATCCAACATCACAAGGGCCACCAACCCCCAGGGAAAAGAGGACCCTCCTAGTGGGACATCGAAAGATGGAAGAGGTGTCCACTGGGTCTAAACTACCCCGATGGTAAAAATCCCCTATGAACCAACCTCATCCACCCCCCACCCTAACAACTACTCCCAACCACTCACTGAACCCCCCTAGTAACCCACAAAGCACCCCCCCAGTTGGAAAACCCACCCTATCACCACCCTCCCAGAGGGAGGGAGAGGAGCTGAGGGGAAAAACACCAGCCCACTGACACCCCCGACCCCCCAGTACCCGCTAGATGGACACAGATTCCACCTACACGCCAACGGCTCCTGGAATACAAATGCTATAGAGCAGGGGTGGGCAACTGTGGCCCTCCCAAGTCCCATGAGGCATCGCAAAACTGACAGTTACAAGCAGGGGCGGACTGACAACTCATGGGGCCCCCAGGCAATGGGGGATCATGGGGCCCCTTTGTCCTCTCCAACACCCAAAAAAGCCTGTGAAAAAGCCAATGAAAGTTACCAGGGGCATCTCATGGGGCCCCCTAATGACTCCCAAAGGCAGAGGCATGATGGGACTTTTAGTTCACCAACAGCTGGAGGGCCACAGTTGCCCACCCCTGCTCCTGATGATTGCATGGATGCCACCTATGTGCATGTTAGTCGTTGTATGTAGCCATAGTACAGCCCAGAAACAATAGTGTGCATTTTGCTTTTTTTTTTTTTTTTTTACTCTACCCAGGGGCAGACTGACAACTGATGGGGCCCCCGGGCAATAGGGGATCATGGGGCCCCTGTGTCCTTGCCCAAACTCAAAAAAGCCTATGAAAAAGGTACCAGGGGCTGACAGTTACAAGCAGGGGCGGACTGACAACTCATGGGGCCCCCAGGCAATAGGGGATCATGGGGCCCCTTTGTCCTCCCCAACACCCAAAAAAAGCCTATGAAAAAGTCAATGCAAGGTACCAGGGGCATCTCATGGGGCCCCCTACTGACCACGGGCCCTCGAGCAGTGCCCGAGTACTCGAATGGTCAGTCCGCCCCTGGTTACAAGCATGACTCCCAAAGGCAGAGGCATGATGGGACTTGTAGGTCACCAACAGCTGGAGGGCCACAATTGCCCACCCCTGCTATAGAGCAATCTAGTATTGATAAACGGCCATATCATTCTAAATCCTAAGCGCCCAGCCAGTAACCATTGGTGAGACACACCATTGAAGGAGTCTGCTAGGCTATGACCAATAATCAGAAGAGGTGAAAGTCCAACCAATAGTCAATAGAAAGGGCTATAGCCTCAGAATCCAGTCAATAGGTGGTGACTTAGGCTGGCCATACACTATAACATTTTCTTAGAATTTTTTGCCCAATTTCCTTTAGATTTACCTTCAACTGTGTTTTGCAAGGGCCTGCCCAGTTGGATACAACCAGGGGCGGACTGACCATTTGGAAACTCAGGCACTGCCAGAGGGCCCGGGGTCAGTAGGGGGCCCCATGAGATGCCCCTGGTACCTTTTTCATAGGCTTTTTTGAGTTTGGGCAAGGACACAGGGGCCCCATGATCCTCTATTGCCCGGGGGCCCCATGAGTTGTCAGTCCGCCACTGGATACAACTGAAAGGGTTGTTTGGGTTTGACCTCCTATTATATGGTTTTTGGTAAATCTAAATCAAAAGTCTCAAGAAAATTGTATAATGTATGGCCAGCCTTCTATCCTCTTGTGTGGCCGCAGCCAGGTGGAAAGAAGGCAGTGATAAATTCAGCTGAGAGCAATCCACACGATGTAAGATGACATATATGTGGCACGTAGGCAGCCTGCTGAGATGGATCGGCTAATAGCCAGACAATATGCTGCAATCACTATGAGATGAAAGTGAGCCTTGACACGGAGTCCGATGCTGTAGTGAATGTATAGCCAGCCGGGGTAGTAACATGAAGTGGAGAACTATATCAGCGACATCAACGTGTGCAACCAGCCCAGCCTGTGCAGCTGACATGACTCAGGCTGGCCATACACTATACAACTGTCTGTCCAATTTCTGCCCAATTTCCTTTAGATTTACCTTCAACTGTGTAGTGCAAGGGCCTGCCTAATTGGATACAATTAAAAGTGTTGTTAGGTTTGACCTCCTATTATATGGTTTTTGGTAAATCTAAACCAAAAATCTCAAGAAAATTGTATAATGTATGGCCAGCCTAAGGCTGACCATACATTATACAATTGTCTGTCCAATTTATGCCCAATTTCCTTTAGATTTACCTTCAACTGTGTAGTGCAAGGGCCTGCCTGTTTGGATACAACTGTAAGTGTTGTTTGGGTTTGACCTCCTATTATATGGTTTTTGGTAAATCTAAACCAAAAATCTCAAGAAAATTGTATAATGTATGGCCAGCCTAAGGTAGCAACACAGGGTCGCCAGTACTCATCCAATGGGACCACCAGGGTCCTGTAAAGTATCTCTCTCTCTCTCTCCTTGCAGAGAGAAAAAAAAACTGTAAAAAAAAAACAAAAAAACAACAGAAAACAAAAAAATAAAATAATAATAATAATAAAGAACCCTAGATGAAGGTTTGATCTAGATCAATGCCAGGGCAGGAGTGGACTGACCATTCGAGCAATCGGGCACTGCCCGAGGGCCCGGGATCAGTAAGGGGCCCCATGAAATGCTCCTGGTACCTTTTATAGGTTTTTTTGTGTGTGCTTTGAGTGTGGGCAAGGACACAGGGGCCCCATGATCCCCTATTGCCCGGGGGCCCCATGAGTTTCCAGTTCGCCCCTGTGACAGGGTTAGTGTTGGGGTCAAGTAACGGGTCAAAGGTCAAGGTAAGTGTTAAAGGTCAGGGTCAGTATTTTTTGGGATTTAAACTTTTTTTTTTTTAAATTAGTTTCAGTGTCAGTTAATGTAGAATCAGGGGTGGACTGACCATTTGGAAACAAGGGCCCGGGGTCAGTAAGGGGCCCTATGAGATGCCCTTGGCAGGGGTGGACTGACCATTTGGAAACTCGGGCACTGCCCGAGGGCCCGAGATCAGTAAGGGGCCCCATGAAATGCTCCTGGTACCTTTTATAGGTTTTTTTGTGTGTGCTTTGAGTGTGGGCAAGGACACAGGGGCCCCATGATCCCCTATTGCCCAGGGGCCCCATGAGTTTCCAGTTCGCCCCTGTGCCAGGGTTAGTGTTGGGGTCAAGTAACGGGTCAAAGGTCAAGGTAAGTGTTAAAGGTCAGGGTCAGTATTTTTGGGATTTAAACTTTTTTTTTTTTAAATTAGTTTCAGTGTCAGTTAATGTAGAATCAGGGGTGGACTGACCATTTGGAAACAAGGGCCCGGGGTCAGTAAGGGGCCCTATGAGATGCCCTTGGCAGGGGTGGACTGACCATTTGGAAACTCGGGCACTGCCCGAGGGCCCGGGGTCAGTAGGGGGCCCCATGAGATGCCCCTGGTACCTTTTTCATAGGCTTTTTTAAGTTTGGCAAGGACACAGGGGCCCCATGATCCCCTATGGCCAGGGGCCCCATGAGTTGTCAGTCTGCCCCTGGCCCCTGGTAACTTTTTCATGGGCTTTTTTGAGTTTGGGCAAGGACACAGGGGCCCCATGATCCCCTATTGCCCGGGGGCCCCATGAGTTGTCAGTCCGCCCCTGGGTAGAACAAAAAAAATAAAAGCAAAATGCACACTATTGTTTCTGGGCTGTACTATGGCTACATAAAACGACTAACATACACATAGGTGGCATCAATGCACTCATCAGGAGCAGGAGAATTAATTTTTGGTTGTTCTTTGTCGATAGGTTATGGTAGCAGAAAGAACTAGAAAAGCTACAATTTATGGGGAAATTGTGTGAAGTGTTCTTGCCTCCACCAGTAGCCTAGGGCTTGAAAATGAGGGAGTGATGGCAGTTTAGAAATCATGTCCTGATTTTTCAGCTCACACTCTAGCTTTTGTCACTCTGCTGCCTGCTCACACACCTGGGTTCCTATGGCAACTCACTCTACAGCAAGGGCAGAGAAGAGCGGTTAAAAACAAACTACTCCAACTTGCTCACTTCACTGGCGGTTGCCATCTTCAAACGGTTGTAGTTTAAAAATTATAAATCCTACACTGAAGAAATTTATATTGTGAGAATCACAAGACGCAGACCTACATTTTGATGCATAATATGTCTCTGAAATATTAAAATGAAGGCACAGTCGCAGTTTAGAAATTGCCCTTCAAATTTGAGGTGGCTAGAGTGTAGTTTCAATGAATGTCACTGGGCGGCATGAGTTGCAAACAAATGGTCATATTGTAAAAAACCATCAAGACTATGGCTTAGCCGTGGACATTTTTAGTGGCAGCAGGGATAGCTGAACGTTTTGATATAAGATTTGTGTAGGTGGGCTTGAAAATGAGGGAGTGATGGCAGTTTAGAGATCATGTCCTGATTTGTCAGCTCACACTCTAGCTTTTGTCAGCTCCCACTCTAGTTTTGAACGTTCCGCCATTCATTCCTATGGGACCAATTTCACCACAAAAACGCCAATGTTTTGTGAACCATTCGGCGAAACGTTCCACAAAGTAATAGCGCACCAATCGGGAACAATCCGCACGTTTCCGTATATTACTGTCTATGTAGTGTAAGAACTGTGGGAGGAGTTAGGGGGGTAAATTTGGCTATAATAATAAGAATATATATGTGAGATAACAGGAAGTGGTCGCCATGCAAGAACACTTAAATATACAGCTAATTTAAAAATAAAGAAACAAAATATACTATTTTGGGCCAGTTGTTCTTTGAGAACTAAAAAGAAAAAAAAAAGAGATATCCATTACCATTTACCACCAAATGAAAGTCAAATTTGTCCGGGAAAAAAAAAAAGGTATAATCCACCTGGATACAACAAGTAGTTGTGATGATATGTATGATTTTACTAACACCTGCCAAAGTTGCAAAATTGTGCTTAGGCATTAACATTTGTTTTACCCTCAGGCGCCAAGAGGTTAATAACCAGTGGCATCACGGGGCCCATTCACTCACATGGTCGGGAATCCCACGCCATGTAGA